>NW_027210818.1:325000-590000 GCF_029030835.1 Brachyistius frenatus | reverse complement strand
CGTCTGCTTGAAGAGCCGGTCGACATGCTGCTCTAAATAAATGTAGACATTCAACAAATCTATCAAACTTGTGTTGAGGTTTCTCGCTGCGTAAACGATGACAGCTGAGATATCCGAGCTGTTTATCATTCCTCGTCATATTGTGTATATCTTCTATATTATTAAACATCTGGTGGTGCTGCTCTGTATTCTTTACAGTAAAATGTGCATTAATACACTGAATGAATGAGCTCACCTGTCAGGTCGCTGCTCTCGATGCGTTTAAGGTCAGCGTCGACCCAGAACAGTTTTCCCAGCTTGTTGTCCAGCGCCAGAGCGACGGGCCGGATGAGGCCGGTGGTGAACAGACACTCTCTCTCCGTCCCGTCCAGACTGGCTCCTTCGATCTTCGCCGAGCGCTCCTGCACGGTGGTGAAGTACATGTACCTGTAGAGAGGACACACGGGTTGATAGAAACCGCTGCTCTCTGCGTCCCTGAGATACTGCAGCACATTCACTTTTTTGACGTCATCTTGTATCGTGAATGAGCTTTTATTTTGAAGGGCCAACTGCCGCCTCTGAACTAAACTCTCACCCTTTCTCGGCGTTGACCACGATGGCCCGGGGCTTGTCCAGGTTGTCCTTGACGACCACACCCACGGTGTGACCGTCCATCCTCTGGATGTTAATGGTGTTGGTGGTCTCGCAGGTCCAGTAGATGTGGCGGCTGTAGGGGTCCAGACTCAGGTCGTGGAGCTGGTTGTCCGCCGGTTGAGCAGTGCTGCTCACGATCATCGAAGACTGGAGGGACAAACAGGAAGGTCGAGATGTTCAATGTGAAGAGTTACTGCCAGCAGGTCTGTGAGTGGAGCTGCAGTGTTGATCAGTCAGACACAGTTGACGTGATGTACTGACCTACAGAGACAGTTAATACTGAAGAGGACGTCACATCCACTGTTAGTTTGACTGTATAGTTCCAGATGTTGTGCTTGTGTTCCAGATGTTGTGCTTGTGTACTAACACTCTCTACTCTGAGTGCATCAGTGTGTTCACACTGTCAGTACAGAAACATCAGAACACTACAAGTACCAGGATGAAGCACTCCAAAAAAAGAAGTGTGAAACTCCACTTTCCACCCTAAAAGGTCACCATCTTGGCTCCGTAGAGGAAGGGGGCGGGGCCATAAATAATTTTCAAATTAAAAGCGTCTGAGGAAGCTGCAGCTGTTCCTGAACGCTAAAGTGTTTCTTTTTCACTGCTGCTGCTGGACAGAAGAAGCATGCTATCAGCGTGCGGTTACCATGGTTCCATCGTCTCTGGCCCTGCGTATGTTCTGCCGTCCGTCCAGCCAGTAGACGAGCCGGTCCAGCGGGTCGTAGCTGACGGCTCGGACGTTCCTCAGGACGTGGATGGGCAGGATGATGTCGGGACTCTGCTCTCCTAAAACCATCCGGCTGATGCTGGCCTTCTGACTGAAGAGCAGGAAACTAGAGGGAGCTGCAGGCGGAGGGTGGGGTGGTTGGGTGGGGGGAGGGGGAGAAGGAATGGAGAGGGTGGGGGAGGGGAGGTTGGGAGTGAGTGGTGAGTGATGAGAGGACGCCATGTTATTTCTGGCACAACGTGAGCTGAAGTTTGCTCAATGCATATTGTGAAATACAAAGACACACACACACTCAAACATGTACACACACACACACACACACACACACACACACACACACACACACACACACAGAGGATTTGCAGAGGACTCTCAATCTTTGGTTTCACAGTCTGTCTGCTGAGAAGAACAAACTGAAGTTCTTTTTTTTATTTTCTGCTGTTTTCATTCGTTTACAGCTGCAGCAGAAGTTCAGGGAAAGAAAGGGTCCATCACGGAGCATCTTCATCATCATCATCATCATCATCATCATCATCATCATCATCATCATCATCATCATCACTGTTCTTCAGCTCAACCGTCACAAAACATCTCCCAACGAGGTGAAATCATTTCTTGTGTTTCCAAATGAAAAAGCTCATTTCTGAGTTGTTCTGTTGGTCCTTGACAATAAAAGGAGAAAATAACTCACGAAGGCTAAAACTTTTGCAAATACTTTAATGTTTGTGGTAAAAACATGGATGACATTTAAGAATTAGTGAACTATTTTATAGGGAGAGGAGAGAAGCTAACTGAATCTGTTCCCTCTCACTAACAATAGATTATTCTCCACCTCACTGCAGACACAGACCTTTATTCTGAACAGGATTATATCAGAGACATGTGTCCTCTGTTCTATTAATACACTTGATCACATTCACCCAATGTTGATCAATGATTAACATTAAAGCCCTCCAGCAGCTGAGAGGACATCGTTGCTGCTCTTACACAGTAATGGAGATAATGAATGAGTGAGAACAGCGAGTCTGAGCTGAGGATGAGATGACAGACACTTCAGAGAACAGCAGCACTGCTGTATTTTACGGCTTCGTTTAAAGCCACCGGCGGCATTTATCAAAGGAGGGGTTCATTATTATCAAGTTTCATGCAGCTCTGTACTCACAGCTGCAGTTTCGTCCATCGGGGTTCAAGGTGTAGTGGGAGGCACAGCGGCACTGGGCCCCGGCGGGCGTGGCCAAGCACAGGTGGGCACAGTTACCGTTGTTGTGAGAGCACTCGTTGGTTCCGTCCTGACGGGAGGAGTGAAACACCAGGATGTCCAGCATCAGCTCCAGCTGGCCCTGAGGACGCATTGAAGAGACAGTGAGGACGCAGTGAGGAGACAGTGAAGAGAGTGAAGAGGCAGTGAGGATGCAGTGAGGAGACAGTGAGGACGCAGTAAGGATGCAGTGAGGAGACAGTGAAGAGGCAGTGAGGAGACAGTGAGGAGACAGTGAAGAGACAGTGAGGAGACAGTGAGGACGCAGTGAGGAGACCAAGGTGAGACGGCGGTGCTGCTCGGCATCTCAGGTCAGATTACACTTTAAGACAACGATAAAAGGAAGTGGTTCCTCACCTGCAGCACCACGGTGCGGTTCAGTCCGCTGCGTTTGTCGGCCCGCTCGATGCTGCGCAGGTTAAAATCTGTCCAGTAGATGAAGTCCCGGTACTGAGTCAGACCGAAGGGGTGAGGGAGGTCGTCCACGATGATCTCCCTCTGAAGGCCTGCGGGAGACAAGACAGCATCTGTAACACCTGCAGCTCAGATCATCACAACTATAATAAATAATGCAAATAATCAGTCAATCAGGCTGAAATAATAACTGGTACTGATGATAAGGTGGTATATTGGATGGATGACTTTGGACAAAGGAACTTCTCTCAAATGTGAGTTGCGACTCAGCCTCATGGTGGCACCAGAGGTCCTACAGCTGCTGTTTTTTTTTTGCAGTGAAACCTTCAACAACAAATCTTCCGCAATTCTCCTACATTAGTCTGAGACGTGATTCAGACAAAGAAAAACAAAGAGACAGAGGCAGTAACTGTTCGTGGTGAAAACAGTAAGGACATCTGTGTCGACTTTAGAAAGCTCGGTTTTCCCGTTGCCCCTGAACACACATTGAGACTCAGGTTTTGGTGTCACCGATTCCACATGTTGGAAACATTCCGGGTCCATGTTGACCTGATTCATCAATCACTGTCATGTTCATGAAACCAGTTTGAGATGATACTTAATGGTGCATTATCCTGTCGTGAAGAAGATGGTAAACTGTGGCACAAAGGAATGCACACAGTGAACAACAGCACTCAGACAGGCTGTGGCCTTCAGACTGTGGTTGTCCTCAGTGAGCCAGCAGCAGCAGCCTGGATGGAGACACGAGGCAGGTCGGATCCACGGATTCATGCTGCTGGATCTGACCTACATCTGCAGCCTCAGCAGAATCAGAAGATCCAGGAGATGATTTCCATCTTCAGCTGCCAGTTCTGGTGAGCCTGTTGCCGCCGCGGCCTCACGTTTCTCTTCTTGGCCGACACCAGTGGAACCCGGTGTTGTCTTCCTCAGTTTTGGATGCGATGTTCGCTCTGAGCTGACAGTTGTACAGAGTGCCAGCCTGAGTTAGCGTAGCCTTTCTGTCAGCTCAGAGCAGCCTGACCAGGCTCCTCTGACCTCTGACCTCTGTCCACACAGCTGCTGCTCACTGGACGTGTTGTGTGTGTGTAAAAGTCCCAGCAGGTTCAGAAACACTCCGACTGATGTTTGATGTGAACATGAAGCTCCTGACCTCAGTCTGAAGGAGTTTACTCTGCTGCCACATGATTGGCTGATCGGATAACTACACAAACAAGTGCTCCTAATAAAGTGCTCAGAGTCTGTTAAAGACAAAAATAAATAAAATATTAAGTTGTAATCTCGTCAGTTGTTTTTGTTGATAAAAGTTAAACCACCTATCATGTAGAACCACACTTAACTGATGGCTCACAGTATCGCTGGATGTGTAATTCCGCCCATATCTTCAGGTCCACATCTTCTGGATCTGTTTTTTTTTATTTAGTTATTCAGATTTTGTGTGTTTTAATATCTACAAACTTATGTGTGTTATTGGTGTCCTGGCCGTGCATGAGGCCTGTTGCACGGGAGAGTGTGCGTGTGTGTGTGTGCGTGTGTGTGTGTGTGTGTGTGTGTGTGTGTGTGTGTGTGTGTGTGTGTTCACACCTTGCATGTTGGTGCTTTCGATCATGCACGTGTCCAGGTCAGTCCAGTACAGCCGATGGTCCACATAGTCGATGGTCAGTCCGTTGGCCCGACCCACTTTGTCCACCAAGGTAGTGATGGTGCTGCCGTCCATGTAGGCTCTGGCAATGCGAGGCCGACCCCCCCACTCTGTCCAGTACATGTAGCTGCAGAGACAAAAACAGTTTCAGCCCGACACACACACAGGAGTTTTTCCACCTCTGGATGTGAAAACGTGGTGCTTTCATGAAAATCTGTTTTACCCTGAGACAATATTTATTCAATTAGATCATTGATTCTAGACGGGGAACCTGTTTCCACTTTGTAACCTTCAAGTTCAATAAAATACGTTTTATTGTCTTGTGTCAGAGCACCGTGTTGCGAACATGAAGTGACATCACATGCCCCGGGCAGCCGTGCTGAAAGCCCAGGGCCATGACATCATCAAGACATCATCAAGACATCAATGTGGGCCCGTAGGCACAGGTATATATACACACACACACACACACACACACACACACACACACACACACACACACACACACACACACACACACACACACACACACACACACACACACACACACACACACACACACACACACACACACACACACACACACACACACACACACAGCACGCATGCACACACTGATCTGTTCCTGGCTTTAATAGCATCGTCTCTCTGAGATGGAGCTGGCGGGGTAAAGAGGTGGGACGCTGGCTGTTGTTCCAACATACCAACACGATGACATCGTTAAACTCTCCCTACCTGAACCGGGTGAAGAGACTCGCTGCATGAAGTCATTGGCCCGACTCACACCAGTGAAAGACATGAACCCGGGGCACAGTGCTGCTGTGTGACGTCCACTGTTCTGACTCTTTGTTTTCATACGTTCTGCTTTATTCACTGGTTCGTGTCAGAAGTGGACCTTCGGGACCATCAGGACCACGTCAACAACGTATAAAGACAGTAAGAGGGACAGTTTGTGAGCTACTGTCTTACCCATTAGCCGGGTCCAGCGCCAGTGACCGCGGGTTGTCCAAAGAGCGCGGGTTGTCGAGGTCCTTACAGACCACAACCTGTCGGTACTGGCCGTCCAGCCGGGCCACCTCGATGCGGTTGGTTCCCGTATCCGCCCAGAAGATGTTACGACCCATCCAGTCCACCGCCATGCCTTCTGGGTAGTCGAGTCCGAACTCTATGACGTGTTCTACAGAGCTGCCGTTCATGTACGCTCTGCTGATGGTCTGAGGGACAGACAGAGGAGGGATGGGACGTTGAGGACAGGACGACAGAGAGACAGACAGAGGAGGGAGGCGACGGTGAGGACGGACGACAGAGAGACAGACAGAGGAGGGAGGGGACGTTGAGGACAGGACGACAGAGAGACAGACAGAGGAGGGAGGGGACGGTGAGGACGGACGACAGAGAGACAGACAGAGGAGGGAGGGGACGTTGAGGACAGGACGACAGAGAGACAGACAGAGGAGGGAGGGGACGGTGAGGACAGGACAACAGAGAGACAGACAGAGGAGGGGGGGGATGGTGAGGACAGGACGACAGAGAGACAGACAGAGGAGGGAGGGGACGTGAGGACAGGACGACAGAGGGACAGAAGCGACACGCTGACACAGCTTCAGTCCAAACCTTTGCCTGGATGTCTGTCCAGTATATTCTCCTCTCGGAGACATCGAAGTCCAGAGCAGAGGCTTCCTTCACTCCCGTCAGAGGAATGGCCACGTCGTTGCTGTTGGTCCCCAGAGAGATGCTCCTGATGTTGTCCCTGAGGACAAAACAGCATCAGAGAATCTTATTAAAAAACAAAACAAAACAAAAAAGAACTGCTTTTATTTCTTTCTAATTCAAGTTTCGACCTCACCAAAGAGGAAAGTGTGCGACTGGAACAAGTCCGAGCTCGAAAAAAGAAACAAAAACAAAACTGTTCAACTTTCCTTCCACTTTAGTCTCTGTGTTGTTCACAGTGACGATGATCAAACATCCACCAATCAGAACAGTTTTCTATTTAGAGAAATCTGATCTAATGGAAATGTGCCGAAATGTTTTCTTGGGTATGAATTATTGACTCTATTGTGTTAGAAACACACATCAGTGTGATCAATATTCTAACTGACTATTCAGAGCAGAACGATGCCGGTCATTTTAAGAACCTGGACTTTTTATTTGATGACGCTAAGCAGGAAAAAAAAAAAGACAAGTGAACTTGACTTGATTGAGACTTGATTTAGAGCACAGCACACATTTACCGTAGTTACAGACTCTAATGATTAGAAGTGAAAACACTCACTGGAGTACAGCGCGTCAGAGATAACATAAACAATGTCTCAGATATTTCCACCCTGCAGAGACTCGTCACCTCACGTTGGAGAGTCAGTCGCTGTGTTCCAGAAGACTTACTTCCCTCAGTTCACTAATAAATAGTGATCTTACATGTCAGGACTCTTGTGTAATACCTGAATATCGACAGAGTAGTGTTGTTTCAAATCAGACACTGTTGTTCTGCACTGACAGGAAATGACCTCAACATGTGAACACATCATCCTCAAAAATATCTGCAGCTTTAATTATTTTACCCAGAAATCAACGTGTTTTTGTGTCCTCTGTTTAACACTCAATAAACACTCTGATTCTTCTGTCCAGCAGCAGCAGTGGAAAAGAAACACTTTTGTGTTCAAGAACAGCTGCAGCTTCCTCAGACGCTTTAATTTGAAAATCCTTTGCGTCGGTGGCCCCGCCCCCTTCCTCTTCAGAGCCAATATGGTGACTGTTTATGTTGGAAAGTGTCCAGAGTTTCACACTTCTTTTTTTTTTTTTTTTGGACCGTTTTCAGTGCATCATCCTGGTACTTGTAGTGTTCGGCACTCAGAATAGTGAGTGTTAGTAGACAAGCACAACATCTGGATCACAAGTACAACATCTGGAACGCAGCATGCGTCTCAGATGCTTTGCGTCCAGCTCGTCGTTTGTTTTGAACTCGTATGAGGACACCATGTTAGTGGGTGTTTTTAGTCCCGCTGGCTGACAGGTCAGCGTACCTATTGGTGAAGAGCAGGAAGGCCTCGGGCACCACGCAGGTGTACAGGTCGGAGAGCAGCTCCATCCCCATGGGACAGGCGCAGCTGACCGCCTGCTGACGCCAGAAACAAAGATGGCTGCATCCGCCGTTGTCTGGCGCGCAGCCGTTCGTACCTGAGACACAGAGCAGAATATTCACATGTATTTCTCTGTACATCCCGCAGTTCAGAAAACAACCCGAGGAAGACGTCCACCTTACCGTATGTCTCCGTCACTTTCGTGGCCTTCAGCCCCATCAGGTCCGGCAGCTGATCGATGATGATCTCTCGTACGGCCGTGTCTTTGTGGACCCTCTCGATGCTGCGTCGCTGCCAGTCGGTCCAGTAGATGTAGTCGCCCAGCAGAGTGAAGCCGAAGATATGAGGCAGCTTGTCCTCCAGCAGAGTCTGTCTGTTACTGCCGTCCACACCGATCACCTGAGACGGGGACAGAAGGAGAAGAACAGGAGACTGTTAAAGTCCACATGCAAAACTCATTCTTACATCCTTACAGTCAGCTACACAACACATCATAGATAGATTTTATATGGAGACAAAAAAAAAAAAAACAAAGCTGGAAAGTTAAAACACATCTTCTAATGTGTCCAAAAATGTGGATCGAGACGGAAGCTACCAGCTGCATTGCTCATTTTCTTCAGTTGACCCTGAACTTTGACCTTCAGGAGAGGAGGAGTCAAAATGTTATCCTGGAAGTAACAGAAGAAAACATATGACTGACTCTGCACTTCCACATTATTTAGTACGCCAGATTTAGCAGGTCCCAGTACACAGAATGTGACGTGTACTAGGCTGAAAACATCTGGATGTCCGACTACATCTGTTCGTATTTTGCAGTCTGCAGGACAGCGTGTTTCTCCGGCTGTTCCGACCCACAATCCTCTGCAGCGGAGGATACACCACATCGACTGAGCCGCTGAGAGAGTCGGTGGCGCTGATGCTCCGCCCAGGTGCAATTCACAACAGGAAGCAGAAGCAGTAAAAAAAAAAAAAAAAAAAAGAAGGACGTGTACTCGTTCCAAAACGCATTCCTTCACTCTGTGTTTAGTGTCAGTCATTTTATTATTAATTTTCATTGACACCGTAAATCTGTTTCCATTGAGGTATTAATGAATTTTAAGCATTATTGTTTGCTGTCCAAAGAGAGTTTAGGATCCACATCATATCAAAGTGCTAGACGATAACGTGAGAACGTCTGAAAGCTGAAGCTGAACCTGAAGTGGACCTTTCAATGGGATAAATGATCCTCAGCACATAAACAAATTCACAGAGGATCGTCTCAAAAAGAAGAAATCAATCCCATCGATTTGAGAAAAAAAAACTCAATCATCTGCAGCTGAAGGAATGTTTTAAGGAGTGGTCATATTTCCATCAAACTGATGTCAGAGTCTGGTGGACAAAACACCTCGAAGACGTTAGTTCTGCCGAAGGAGGCGATACCTGGTGTTTGGATAATTTTTCTTTGTGGTGTTTTTTTTTTTACATACATCACCGTTATCTGGGGGCTCGGCTAAAAGGAGGATCAAATGTTTGCTTGTTCAAAAAAAAGAAAAGAAAAAAAGCCAACAGTCAAGCTGTGACGATGTCACGGTGCTCGCTCTGACAGACAGCTCAGATTCTACAATATCTTTGTGTTAATGTTTGTTGGATCACCCAAAGATAAACACGCAGAGAAACACACAACATGAATACACACATAAGTGAATAGGTGTGTGTGTGTGTGTGTGTGTGTGTGTGTGTGTGTGTGTGTGTGTGTGTGTGTGTGTGTGTGTGTGTGTGTGTGTGTGTGTGTGTGTGTGTGTGTGTGTGTGTGTGTGTGTGTGTGTGTGTGTGTGTGTGTGTGTGCGCGAGAGCAAATCAGTCACAAGGTTGCTATTACAAGGATGTTGAAAACTGATACAAGCACCCCTGCCAACAAATCCCCCACAGTGTGTGTGTGTGTGTGTGTGTGTGTGTGTGTGTGTGTGTGTGTGTGTGTGTGTGTGTGTGTGTGTGTGTGTGTGTGTGTGTGTGTGTGTGTGTGTTTCTATAAGCAGAAATTGAGAGCTACAATTGACAAGGCTGCAATTAGACCTGGTGTCCAGCCCTCCTCCTCACCGCCTGTGCTATTACTGGAATGGCATCAACTGAAATAGACGCAGGCTTTTATTTTAGACACACTCCAGTCATACGCAGCCGGCATGTGTGTGTGTGTGTGTGTGTGTGTGTGTGTGTGTGTGTGTGTGTGTGTGTGTGTGTGTGTGTGTGTGTGTGTGTGTGTGTGTGTGTGTGTGTGTGTGTGTGTGTGTGTGTCTGTCTGTCTGTCTGTCACATGCTGCCTGAAGTTCCTCAGCGTGCCATGCCAGGGATTTCACAAATGGAAGGAATTCTGCCGGACAGACCGCTTGAAGGTGGACGAGTGTGTTGCAGCGAGCGTCCAGGCTGCAGCGAGAAAACTGCAGTTTTCAATAACATGATAATTACAAACTGTTCTTCTTTTTCTTTTACACTAACGCACATCATAAATGATTCTCAAACATTTATTTGGTATGTCTGTGATGATATTTCTTGTTATTTATCAGGTGACCACCAAAAAGCGCAGACGCCAACAAATCAGGAAAACCTGCTCCAGCTGAGTTCTTGTCGGGTCCTTCGGCTACAGCACTGAATACTTCAAACAGATGTGTGTCGGTGTGTGTGTGTGTGTGTGTGTGTGTGTGTGTGTGTGTGTGTGTGTGTGTGTGTGTGTGTGTGTGTGTGTGTGTGTGTGTGTGTGTGTGTGTGTGTGTGTGTGTGTGTGTGTGTGTGTGTGTGTGTGTGTACACATGAACACAAAATCTACGTGGAGATGAATAAATGAAAGGTATGAAGGAGTATGTGCTGAATACGACTGCATATGGTGGACAGATATGCAAAAGAACATATTTCTGCCAAAGGAGGCAAAAATGTGACTCTGAGGCAACAAAGGGGAAAATTTACATCTGTTGATGTTGGCGTTGAAAAAACAATTGAAAAGCTTCCTTTCTGCCTGTAAATCACCTCCATCTGAAGGCCCCGTATCAAACAGGATCAGATGTTTTTCACATGACTGTCGGTATCAACTACATCCATAAAAACAGAGATGGTAAAGGACCTCTGTTCTGCACTGATCTACAATGAGGTTTTATTTCAGAAATAATCAACCCGACTCAAGCCGAGGTGACCCGTGCCTGACCTGAAGGAGGAGACAACCAACACATTTCATATTTGGTTCAATAACTCTGACTGTTCAGATGATCACGAGACGACTGATAAAACGTCTCCACGCTGCTCCAACCAGAAGAGATTGTGATGATTCAACATGTTTTTCAAATTGCAGTTTGTTCCGTTTGAGTTCCCAACATTTTTTAGTGTTTCCAGACAAGTAACTCTGAACAAACGTCCTCTGAGTGGCCTTCAACCTCAGCTGTTACGAAAACAAAGGATGTTTTAATCCAGCACAATTCTTCTGATTGCAGACTTCCCTTCAGTTCTGAAGAATCTCTTTCAAATACATCAAATGTTTTCTGGTTCTGATTGTTAAGTTTATTTCATGTGTTTTTCATATGGAATGAAAAAAATAAAAATAAATTAAGTGCACGTCTAAACTTTTTCATCACAAATCAACATCAGTGCCGCAATGATGTTGTGGAATGTGTGTGTGTGTGTGTGTGTGTGTGTGTGTGTGTGTGTGTGTGTGTGTGTGTGTGTGTGTGTGTGTGTGTGTGTGTGTGTGTGTGTGTGTGTGTGTGTGTGTGTGTGTGTGTGTGTGTGTGTGTGTGTGTGTCGAGATGGTAAACACAGGACCAGAGACTGGTCGAACACACACACACACACACACGCACACACACACACACACACACGCACACAGGAAATGGTCAGTTGGGGGTTTAGACTCCTTGAGTCTCCATATGAGCCTTCAAACCAGAGCTGAAGACAACCACATATCCACTGAAAACAACGAGTACACAGTAAGAGGCTATAAAGGAAGTGGAAACGTTCCCGTGACAAAACATTTTACTAAATGTACAAGAGATTTAGATTAAATTCAGTCATCAAGATTTAACTTTTTTTTTTACCAGGATAATATCCAGAAAAGATGTGCGGTGTTGCTGCTGTGATGGGCAGCCGAGGATCCAGCTATCTGTTGGGTGAATACTCATTTAAATATCCATTCAGACGGTGGGGACGAGCAAACAGGAAAAAAAATAAACCATTCACTTTGATGGGCCTCAGATCCAAGGGAGGTTCCTGACCCCTCCACAAAACAACCATTCATTTATCACCGGGACACAATTAGACATGGCCATCCCAGTGAAAGGCTGGTGGAGAGACTCCCTTTCTCCTCCCTCTCCCCTTCTCTCTCCCACTCTTTCTCTGCGCTGACTTTTTCAGGAAGAATTATGCACCAGGAGTGTGATTTCTTTTTTCTTCCCCGTCTTTTTGCATTTTGGGTGTGAGAACGTCTCATTTCTTGATGGACAAGGGGGACAAAAAGGACAAAAAAAGATAGAAAGAAAGCAAACAGAAAAGCAACAAAGATCTGATCGGACACGCAGGGAGAAGTCGGGCCGTCACAGGACAGTTCACATACGCTCGCACACACACTTATTCTCTGATAAACAGAAAGAAACATACGGGATGAATGGAAACTGGAGGGAAACAGAAGGATCACACGGTGGTCGCCGAGAACCAGAAACCTCAGCGCCAACTGGGAATCCACTGAAACTTCTGACAGCCAACTGGGAGTCGATATGCAAAACTCAATGTGCTTCAACTCAATCACTATAATTTCCCTCCTAAAGTAACTCCATTATTTCAAGCTGTGGACGACTCACTCACAGACGACTGATGCAGAACTCTGAACCTGCCGAAACTGAAACAGTAAAATGTCACTGAGGCCGCTGATAACGCTGCTCAGTGCGAGCGGCAACGTCACCCGTTGGTTTGTGAACGTCATGAAGCCTCCAATTCGGATTTTGGTCGTCGCCATCTCAATAGTTCGGAGCGGTTTGAAGCAGGAAGTGACCATATTTGGTCGAGCTGGGGGATCTGACTGATCTGATTGGAAACCTGACGATACTACGTCCCGCCCACCGATGGCTGTAACCTGACTGAACCACAGGCCTGTCAATCAAACAGACACGCCCCCGAAAACACTGAGACTAGTTGAATGGGAGTCTATGGAGCCGGAGATTTTTTTGGAGTCAACCTCTAGTGGCACTCGGTGGTATTGCAGTTTATGGCCCTTCCGCTTTGGCCTCATTTTCTTGACCCGGAAGCTACGAACACTTTTATATACAGTCTGTGGATCGGTTTATTCATCAGGGAATGACCCGCTCTCATTTGCACCAAAGACAAATAACACAACATTCATTGTCTGACTTATTTTTATGTCATTAAAAGAATATATTTTGGGATGTTCCCACCAAGTTTCCCAAGGGAACAAGAAATATACTGTTGCCGTGGTGACAATTAGAAAAGTTTGCTTCACCCTGTTTTTCTGTTTTTTTTTCATGTCTGAACTAAAGAGGTCCATGTTCTGTCTCCAGCTGAGGCTCCGTTTTATTTCTTTACATTTTGTCATTTTCACACATGTTGTGTAAAAACTATGCAGCTCTTTATATCTCAGTGTTATCCACCTCGGGGATGCTTTATTCTGCTATTTATTCTAACGTGTCTGGCTAATGCTACTTAATTCATGCAGCTGTATAACGCCTGTTGTGTTACATCCAGCATCCTTTAATGCCATATAGTCTTTAATCTTTTTCAAGATGTGGAAAGAACTTTTGTTTCCGGACATTGTTGAATGAATTCAACAAGAAAAAAACACAATAGATGTTGCAAGAGTTGGGTTTTTTTGTTTTTTTTTCTGTAATTCTACATGTGCTCACTAACATGGTGATGAATAAAAAAGAATCTAAAATATTTAGCCTCTCTGCTCCTGACATATAAATGACCGGACCCTGGTCCTAAATGTTGCTGCTCTGCAGTTAAAAACACACATTCATGGCGCTGACCCAAACACAGAGAGAGATATCTGTTTCCTACACAAGCAAACACACAACGTAAAATCACCCTGGGAGTGATTAATTGTGTGAGTGAGTCTTTCATAACGGGAGCATTTCTCAGGAATGTGCAACCTGACACTGGAGGATGACGAACTCAAGACGACAGGCCGCGGGTGTAAATGTGTCGTCCTCTCCACCGACGTTTTTATTGGACTTTGATGGTTGTCACCCAGAAGACGAACCACAAACACAAACTCTTGCATTCGTTTCAAAATGGAATAATTTAACAGAAAACTGATCCGGGTTTTACAAACGAAACAGTTTGACCATGAAAATATATAAAGTTAGATTTACACATTTGTGCATTACTTCCTGTCATGTGATATTTGTGACTTCGTCTTTTGTTTGTTCCTGCCACAGCTGATCTGTAGAAAAAGTTCCACTAATGAAGGATTCGCTGCGCTGTGGAACGTCTGGATACGACAGAATATGAGCGTATGGATTTTTAAAAGCGATTTATCTTTGAACATTATTCATTTAAGTATTGACATATTTGTCAATACGTCGACTTTGACCCTCTACGGTGTCTCACCCACGTGTGACACAGCAGAGACAAACACACACACAGCTGTGGGTTGGTGGCTTGCTCACCACAACAGTGCTTACATCAGACCACAATATTACACATTCTAATAGGAGACACAAGATCAGCCACAACACACACACACACACACACACACACACACACACACACACACACACACACACACACACACACACACACACACACACACACACACACACACACACACACACACACACACACACAGATGTGGGCCAGAGGCTGAGCTCCCAGATGACAGGAGACATGCAGTTAATGTCTGTTGCAACAGGGAAGAGGAACCATCCAGCGGGGACAGAAAGAGGGAACAGGAGGAGAGAGAGCTGGCAGGTTGCCGTGGAAACTCTGAGCAACAACAGGTGTTTCTGTTATTTGTCTAACCTGAGAGCTGCGTGCACACAAGATTAATGGAAACTGCTCAAAGCAGAGCCTGAAGCTCGATCAGTCATCGTGTCACGACATCTCGACGTTCAGGTTGATGAATCATATCACAATAGTTGTCAGTTTATTATTTACACAGTTAAAACGAATGCAGTCTCTTCCAAGAGCATGATCGTTTTGGAAGATGCAGTTTGTCCTCCTGTTGGACTACATTGAACTATAGAGAGAGGCATTTCTGTTGTTTAGCTTACTGCCACTGATTTAAAAGGACAAAATAATGGAAACACAAGACTGGCTTCAACAACGCTTCGCCGCTCCACCTGATGCGCTGCAGCACGTTTCAGCAGCGTCCCAGAAGCAGCTCCCAGCTTCAGTAAATAAATACACACCAAGTTTATGTTAGACTGAAGCCACGTCAAGCTGCACGGAGCCGATCGGCCCGACAAGAAGTCAGAGACAGGAGCGGCAAGGTAAGGACATTTTCAAAATAAAACTCCCTGTTCAGACAGCTGATCATCCATCACTTCACTGCATCAAAGTCTGCTCGCCTGGTATTTCAAGGAGGAAAAGAAATGTGTTCTCCTCCTGCTAACAGGCTGTATGTGAACTATAGAGCCTGATAATTACGAGGATGAGTTTTTTTAAACAACTAAAAACACAGCAAACGGTAATAACTTTGTCTGGAGGCTGCAGCCCAAAGTAGGAAATAACAACGACAAACACAAAACAGGCCAAATAGAAACCATTTAACTACTTTTAGGCGCTAGAAGCACAGAAATCCAGAAAACATAACCAAATGAGGAAGTCAGTAAAATTGTGCAGACAAAACGCTTCTGAACTGCTTCCATTATTCATTTTATCACACGGGGCTTTAGACGTCGTCCAAGAAGACGTCTTGTGGCGTAAAAGGTTTATTCCCCACTATTCTCTTAGTTGGTCTGTTGAGGTTAGTTCGGTTCGGGCCCAGCTGGACGGACATTCGTCCCTAACGACCTTGGCCTTAGATGGTAACCAATAGAAAAGCCCGTTAGAGGGCACAGCGCATATGATACAGAATCAGTAGTTACTGGACGTAACTCCAGTTCTACGAGAACGTGCGTAGTCCTCTCACTGTAGCCCAGCTGGTTTCCGTCTTGGTGGTGTTGCTGACTGGGTTGCTGGGGAACCTTAAAGGGCTCAACGAAGCCTTTTAGAGGGCTTCGAACGTACTCATAGAACTGGAGTTACGTCCAGTGACGACTATTTATCAGCTGTCCGTTGCAATTAAGAGGGCAGATTGATCCCAAAAGTAACAACCCTACAGATTCAAGGTCCCCGCCTTGTGTCCTATCACACAGACGGACAAACAACGCTCCACCCACCGACCTACGCAGGATTTAAAACAAACACACCCTTCGTGCTGAACCTAGCAGCAAGGCTGTAAACACCGGAGTGAGCCAAAGACCTGTCAAATGAAAGATCACAAATGAAGTCGTTAGTTAGGAGCTCTGTAGTGAGCCTAAAGGTATTTTTGCAGCTTGTTTATCTGGTCAGCGTATTAGTTTGAAAGTAGCTCCTCAGCTCGTAACCCATCAAAACGCCATCAAGTTGTGAATCCACACTTATTGTAATCACCACATCCAAGTATCGCTTGATGAAATAAGCTTTATTTTGGAGATTCAGGGCCACGAGGAGCGGCACAAAACAGCACGTATACCAGGTCAGGGTAAAAAACACTGCTTTATCCAAATGTCCATTCCAGGCAGCTCATTTCTGCTTTTACTTTCAGACAGACTCAAAAACAAAACGACCCGCAGGGGAAAATCAGGAAGCTCATGCTTTCTGCTCCAATATACTGTTTCCCCTGAATCTCTACAGATATGGAGAGTGCAAAGTCAGCATGAGGTGCAATTAATGGGAAATACACCAAGATTGAAGAGTTTTTATATCTTCTCCGAATTAAAACATGCGATCAGTTTTTCCACATGATCTGTTCCCATCTTCCAGGCAAGCGAGGCTGGTTTCAAAACTGCACTTAAACACGGTCCTGGATTAAACCTGCTTTCCACCGCTGACATTAACAACCACGGTCGGTCTCCGTGGGTGTTGGACAGATTCAGCCTGTTTGGCTGCAGAAACAAGACACGGCCGAGGAGACGCGCTATTGAAACAAGGTGCAGGGCCTTAAGCAGGGGAAATTCCACTATACACACCTCCCTGCTGTCTGAGTTCCACCTCTCTCTCTCACACACACACACACACACACACACACACACACACACACACACACACACACACACACACACACACACACACACACACACAAGCAGTTACCATATGGCTCAAACAGTGTGACTGAATGGCGCTACGCATAGTCAATCTGCATAATCACAACAAAGCAGCCGTTTTATGTGTGAGTGCAGAGAAAGCAACACATCAGTCAAAGCTCTCTCACACACGCTGCTTTTTAAAGGAGGAGGCCTGTGCGGCAACTTCACAGGGCTTTTTCTTTTTTTTCTTTTCCACAGAGGAGGAGGTGGGGGTGGGGGGGCGCGGGAGGAGTCAGATTTCTTTAAAAAAAAGACCTGAAAACACTGAGAGGAGAGGGGCAGAGGGAGGGCGAGGAGGAGGAGACAAGGAGAAGGGGAGAGGGGGAGCATTCCTCCACTGTTCTTGGAGAAACACTCGCTCTTTTATCATTTTCTCTGCTCTCTTTCAGGAGGTAAAATGCTGTGTGCTGTTCAGTTTTCAGCTGTTTGGCAGGATCGCTACACACACACACACACACACACACACACACACACACACACACACACACACACACACACGCACACACACACACACACACACACTTAAGTAGACCTAACCCTCATTTAACCTTCAACCAAGTCTGCACCCGAAAATGTAATGATTTACATCATGAGGAGGAAGCCAAGTCCCCACAATGTAAGTGTATCAACAGAGTTATGTCTCCACGGTGGAGACACACACACACACACACACACACACACACACACACACACACACACACACACACACACACACACACACACACACACACACACACACACACACACACACCTATATAATAAGCCAACACAAATAGCGGTGAAAATTTCCATGCATTGGTTCGAAGTGAAGTGAATGTATTTATTGGAATTTCTTCAGGATCAAACTAAATTACTGGAAATCTTTGTGTTTGTTTCACTCTTGTGTTTTTGTGATCTAAAACTAATGGCGCCGACAAACCATGACTGACTTTCTTTAAATTTACAGACCCTGGCTTCAAAAGACAGCTCAGTTACTCTCCAAACATCATGTGTTGTATAGGATGCTGGAGGCAGAACTGAATATCAAACCTTTATTGACCTTTTACTGAAAGATCAGGACGATCAGCTGAGTTAAGACGGACAGCATGAAGACTTTAAGGCTTGTCGTGATAAATAAAAGGTTTGTCCTTCAGAAGAGGGCTCAACATGTTCTAACAGTATTCATTTACAAAATAAGAGATTGAAGTGTGTGGATGCTTTGTGATTATTGCACGTGCATTTAGCTGTGAATTCATCTCTGAATGCAGCTAACATGTCATTTCAGTATTTCTTATTCCATCATTTTCTTGATTTATTTCCAATATCACAATATTTTCGAACAATAACTGATATTGATGTTACAACGGTATTGTATGGTTGATGGTTGCAGAAAATATTTACACAAAGTTAATGACATGCATTGCATCTCATAGAATTGAATTTCTCTCTATAATATTGTAAAGTTCTGTTGTAATGACCTCACTGTGCAATGTGCCCTGAGATTACTTATATTGTGATTTGGTGCTATTTAATTAAAATTAAAATGAACTGAATGCATGTGTGTATAATAAAAAACAGAACAAAATTAAATGCATGCATGCACACACACACACACACACACACACACACACACACACACACACACACACACACACACACACACACACACACACACACACACACACACACACACACACACACACACACACACACACACACACACACACACACACGCACGAAAGAGAAAGAGCAAGAGAGAGAGAGAGAGAGAGAGAGAGAGAGAGGCAGACAGAGGAGTGATGGAAATGTCTTCACCCTCAGCAGCAGTTTCTTTTCAGCTGGATAAAAACAAGGTTGAAATGTGAAGAAAAAGAAAAAAAAGCCCTTTGAGGTGGGTCCTTTCACCCTGACGGAGGGAGAGGGAGGGAGGCACAGCAGCCACTGCGTTTCAATTGGTAAGCATTCAGCCAGAAAGCCCAGGCATTCAGCAGTGTGTTGTAGTACCCCACCCCCTACCCCCACTCTCTCTCTGCTGCTGTAAAACACTGGAACACAAGCTAACTTTTACAAATGTTGAAACACAACTAAACAGATGCAACAACTATCACCAGATCGCAGAGATGCTGACCAAAACCAGACGAAAGCAGGAGGAAATACTGGAAGGAAGGAAGAAAAGAATGGAAAGGAAACAAAGACCAATCAGAGCTGAATGAGGAAAAAAAAAAAATCAAACAGGGAGATGAAAAGATCAGAAGAAGGAACATGGAGATGTTGTAATGTCTACAGGAAAACAGTGTGAGATATCGACAGGCTGAAGGAGAATGGAGAACATACTTAAAAGGGTTCATGGTAGTCGTGGGGAGGGGGGAGAGGAGGAGAAGGGGAGAGGGGGAAGGGCAGCAAAACAACCAACCAGCCCTGCCTCTCTCCACCCCCCTCCCCACTTCTCAGACTGGTGTGTTTTCATGTTCTCACAGCACAGCTGCTCTCACAGGTCGTGTGTGTGTGTGTGTGTGTGTGTGTGTGTGTGTGTGTGTGTGTGTGTGTGTGTGTGTGTGTGTGTGTGTGTGTGTGTGTGTGTGTGTGTGTGTGTGTGTGTGTGTGTGTGTGTGTGTGTGTGTGTGTGTGTGTGTGTGTGTGTGTGTGTGTGTGTGTGCGCGCGCGCGCGAGCGTTTGCAGTGCTGCCTGTCCAGCTGACCAGAGACATGTATCCCGGTCCAAAGCCTCCATTTGAGAAAAGTTTGACTTGCTTTTAAGTTGAAAACAGCGACTCTTCCACACTGACATGCAGCTCATTGAAGCTTTTTCAGGTTTTTGGCAGTGACTTAAATTCTGTGGCCAAAAACTCTGTCTGCACATTTAGATGGCTGCAGTCCCAGTGTGACCTGGAGCGGGGCGGGGGGGGGGGGACCAGAGGCCCCTCCATACAGTATCATCGCCATGTTTACATCACCATATATTATCGCGATTCTATATATTTAGCATTTTGCTGTATTGATTATTTGCCTCCACTGACCTGCATTCATCCCTGACACGTTTAAAACCTTGATCACACTTTGCTCATCACAGACAAACATCTGAGATCTAGAAATCAGAGTGAGAGTCTGCACTCGTTCCCAAAACGATGGTCGTTTAGCTCCAAATCTGAGGCTCAGTGTGAGTCTGAGCAGTTCGAGCTGCTGCAGCAGGTTTCATTAGATCCACTTGGAGACGAGTCTAATGTGGAGGAAGAATATTATCCAATTCAAAGGAAGCACTTCTGTTTAAAACCAAAGATTACAACTAAAATGATAAGTCAATTAAACACTGAGTGGATCGACTGAAACATATTTGGCCTTTTTCATAGCAGACTTTCAAATTTGTCAGTTGATAATAACCAGATGTATTAATGACAGGAGTCACTGGAAATATGTACAACAGGTCAACTCAGACCAGTACAGACCAAACTGGATCAGACCAAACTGGATCAGACCACACCGGATCAGAGCACACCGGATCAGACCACACTGGATCAGAGCACACCGGATCAGACCACACTGGATCAGAGCACACCGGATCAGACCAAACTGGATCAGAACAAACTGGATCAGATCAAACTGGATCAGAACAAACTGGATCAGAACAAACTGGATCAGACCAAACTGGATCAGAACAAACCGGATCAGACCCCACTGGACCGATGAAGACGGACCAAACACGGATGCTGTGCAGACTCGATGTGGGACATACCTCTATCTTGTCCGTTTTAGCATCTCCCCAGTACAGTTTTCCGGCCGCGTAATCTATCGCCAGTCCGTTGGGCCAGCCGAGGGAGTTGTTGAGCAGAACCAACCGCTCCGTTCCATCCAGGTTAGCTCGCTCTATCTTTGGATGCTCCCCCCAGTCAGTCCAGTACATGTAGCTGAGAGACACGGAGGCAACGAGAGGTCAGATCAGCTGTTGGAAACCTTTTTACATTGGATACTGTTTTTAATGGTTTCATCAACACAGACTGATGAAATCCTTCAAACTCTGAGAAAAACTATGAACAACGTGAGCTCAGCATCCTTCACGGCAGCTGCTGGCAGAGCCGACCAGACTCCATTCACACGCCAACACCTACCCGTTAACGGGGTCCAGAACGATGGCTCTGGGCTCGTCCAGGTTCTCAGAAATCAAAATTTTCCGGGAGGTCCCATTCAGCCTCGTGACCTGTAAAACCACGCGACAATATTAACGTAGGACATCGCTTACATTCGTCCAACCCGATCACGTGTGTTTAACTCTCCGTGGTTTATACAAACAGCTGTAAACTCAGTAAAGTATCAGCGGTACCTCGATCCGGTCGGTGCCCGTGTCGGTCCAGTAAAGGTTTCTGGCCACCCAGTCGACGGCGATGCCATCTGGGTGGTTGACCTCCGTGGTAACCAGCATCACGGCGTTGCTGCCGTCGATGTGGGACCGCCGGATGGCCCGAACCTCGTCATCTGTCCAGTACACATAACCTTCAACCGGGTCGTAGTCTATGGCGATGGCGTGGCGGATGTCATCGACCTGCGTGAGGAGAGGAGTGATGAAGATGATGATGATTCAGACTGGTGTGTGTGTGTGTGTGTGTGTGTGTGTGTGTGTGTGTGTGTGTGTGTGTGTGTGTGTGTGTGTGTGTGTGTGTGTGTGTGTGTGTGTGTGTGTGTGTGTGTGTGTGTGTGTGTGTGTGTGTGTGTTTGTGTGTACCTGTAGTACGATGTCGGTGAAATCTGGTAGGTCCAGTGAGATTCTCCTCAGGTCCGTCCGTCGAGCCAGCAGCAGAACCTGCTCTGCTCCTGAAAATAATAAACAGATGAGTTGTATTAATGTCGGTGTTCATTCTTTGATTCTTTGATCTGTGATTTTTTTTTCTCTACAATTTCAGCCTTCAAAAAAATGTATATTTATTTCCGCTGCTCCGCTGAAGACTTTCATCTTGATGAAAACCAAACATGGGGATACAGGCGTGTCCTGCATCATGTACCATTTATCTAATTCCAGTTCGAGGGGTGCCATGAAAAGGTCACTGTGTTCATACAGCTCGTAAAACTATGGGGCAACCAACACCTCTCTGACACCATTTCAACAACAATCCAGCATTATATGCTTCTCAAAGGTGCTGTTGCACCATTTTGTACAATTATTAGGCCACTCTGGCGAGACACACGGAAACTTTTACAAGTCGAACCCCGTAAAACACCAACAGCTTGAAAGATTTAAGCCCAGGAGCAGATAAACTGTGATCCCATTGTGTTTACATTGTGGTTGAAACAAAAAAACTTAAAAAAAAAAAAAAAAGGTTGGGTTTGGGCTGGTCTGTAGGAAAATCTGAGGAAAACTAATCTCTCAGAAGCAACGCAAAATACTACCCTGTGTGTTATGATCCAATACAAGAACCTACAGCGAAAATACTGATGTTTAATGAAGTTTTGATGAAATGATACGACGTGTAATGTTGCAAGAAGGTCTGCAATGAAAAACAGACGGTACCAAACCAGTTGGACTGAGCTCCTGGTGGTGACCCGTCTGAACGGACAGGAGCCAATCAGATGGACTGTTACTGAAGAGGAAGACGCGCCACTCTCATCACCTAAACTTCGAAATAACCTCAGGGTACCTTGTCTTCCATAAGAGCAGCAGATTTAGAGGAATATTTACCAGACAACCAGCACAACTCACTTTTCCTGCTGACAGCTGTTGTTTTAACTGCTCGAACAGATGGTGGACAAATAATGATTTCACTTATTCTAACTTGTTAAGCCTTTATTAATAAACAGTTACAGATGCATTCAAATCAGGTTAAACCTCCTAAGTGAAGTATTACACATTTTTTAAGCTTTTTGCATGCATAATTCGACGACGATCTGCATCTGCCAGCCAGGGTTTGATGGTTGATATAGTGAGGTGTATTAGTATGTAACAGAAGGTATTCTGTGGCATCTGTCCTGCGTGTCTCAGACGAGTGCACTCATTACACTGTACACTTGACCAACAGCAGAAATCTTTCCTCCCGTTGGGAAAACTGCACATTTCTCCAAAGCTCATGTCATTAAAGTGAAGATATCAAGGTGCCATCTGGCAGATCCAAGTCTAAGAAGTTGGTATCTGGATGAGAGCCAAATCCCGCAGTCCAAAATCAATCTATCTGTGGTAAAAAAAAAAAATAAAAAAAAAGAAAGAGGAAGATTTTGAGCCTGAGCCGAGCTCGACTGCGATCACTTTTACTGCCTTCTTCCTCCAGCCAGTCTGGAAACAAAGGGCTCTGCTGTCCTGAGGGATCCGCCGCCGTGTTTGGCTGTTGGTTGATTTAAGAGCAGCCAAACTCGCCTCATGGGAGACAATTAAGTGTTTTTTCTTTGTCTCTCACACCTCTGACTCTGAAGAGCTCACATTTAAAGCAGTTCAAAGTGTCTCTTTCTATTCCCCTGTCTGCCTTATCTTTCTTTCACATCTTTGTCTCACATTTCAAATCGTTCACTCGATTCAGAAGACAAAGCTGCGACTGTACAGCACAAAACGCCGCTGATGTTTTAATAAAACCCGCAAAGGCAATAAAGGATCTGTAGGCACGCTGTATACATCCTATAATGAATAAAACATAAGCTTCAATATCTAAAATACTGTCAAACAGCTCAGATTTTTTTTTAAAAACACCCCCACAGATCTGCAAATTGTGACCATATTTATCTGCTTAGTGGTCCAGCTTCACTTTCAACAGCCAATCAAAATCTGGCATCTCTCAGCCTCGGCACCAAACACACTTGACATCGAGAGTTGTTCCATCGTTACCTAAATGACCGAGGCGAGGCGGGTAAATGACGGGAGAGCGAAAAGAAAGGAGGGGAAACCTCCATGTTTCCACTCCTCTCTTCGCCTGACTTCATTCTGAGACACTTAAAGACCTCTGACAAACAGTCTGTGTGTCACACACACACACGCACACACACACGCACGCACGCACGCACGCACGCACGCACGCACGCACGCACGCACGCACGCACGCACGCACGCACGCACGCACGCACGCACACACACACACACACACACACACACACACACACACACACACACACACACACACACACACACACACACACACGCTCTACTGCCAGCGCAATAACAAACGCCTTCAATTTAACCAGCCAAGCAAAACAAATTAGAAGCACGGACACAAAGACACACACACACAGACGCACAAACTGCAGGCTGACACAATAGAGCATTGTTGTTTTTATTGTCGACAGAGGCTAAGTGATTGGTTGGCATGCTTCATTCAAATTTAATACATTCACATAACAGACAAACTCTAGCACAGTGTTGTGTTTTTGCAGAATAAGGCTCTATTGTTTGGCTATCGTGGGAATCAACATGGCGGCCGGTCAGTTGGAGCTCCACGCAGCTACCAGACAGGTCATCTTTACTTGTTTTCAGCTGATACACCCTGTGCTGCACCATTGCATCACACACTAAACACAATGGAAGGCACACACTCATTATTCTATGTATGCATGTCTGATAGTCTGATAGTTGATGCTTCCTATTGTAACCCAACCCCACGTTGGGTTACAATAGGAAGCATCAACTATCAGACTGTACAACCAGGCTAGAACTTAGTGTAACGTTTGGGGAAAAGATGAGCAGATAAACTAATACTTCTGAGATGTATTTATGATTCAGTTTTGGTGCAGCTGGGATTTTGTTACTACGTCATTTCTTATCAGTTATGTCCTTTTACTCATCATGAGCATCACTGAAACTCTTAAGAAGTGAGACTGAGCTTAACAACGAGGTGACAACAACAGTAAATCCGTCCAGAGTGGAGCCTTATTGTCTTAAAGAGGAACTAAAGTCTGGATCACATTATCACAGATTCTGGTTGATATACGAGGACCTACTTTCAAACGGGCATTTTTCCACACTTGCACTCAGTTGCTGTTTTTATGCATCAACAGTAAGATGCGGGAAGTGTGTGTGTGTGTGGGCGGCGGGGGTGGGGGGGGCGGTGTGGGGGGGGGCAGTAAAGATACACTGGAGCTCAGACCAGCTCTAAGTTCAGCACAGCTGGTGGAGAGATATTTTCCTGTCTTCGGTGGGCCAAGCGAACAGACCGATCCAACATCCCACAATTATTAACACTCAAAGCTCCCGATGCAACTCATTTATTAACACCACGACATCAGTGACGTTTGGACCACATCGCTCTTAATCTTTGTTCACTTTAACATTTAATCAATGATGAAGTAGGAAATCAAATTATGAGTTAAATGATATAGTTAAATGTTAAATGTTTCCAGTTGGGATGGTGTCGGTCTGCTCCTTCTTCAGTCATTAGAAATTGACAATAAGCTGCGACACAGCGGTTTTAAAGGGGACGAGAGGAGCTGATTTGATTGGCTGTGATTGAAGTCAGCTGTGACACACCTTCCAATCATCTACTCCACCTACTTTTATCACGGTGCCACGCTGCAGCACAGATTCACCAAATTACCAAACAAGTCAGTCACAGATCTTAGACCTGCGTTTGCACTACGGCTCCAATAGAGCTCTTAATATTTATGTACCTGATTTTATTTTTTGCAAACATAAACAGGTTTTGTTACGTGTTACGTGAAGTGTGGTGGCGGCAGCAGCCACAGCGAGAACACGGTGCTGTGAAACCCAACCAGTACGATGTGCTTTTTAAAGCATTGACTACTATTTCTAGCACGAGATTAGAGTGGCAGTCAGTTCGGTCATACCGGTGTAAACAGCATCCATACCTGGCTTGCATGTCTTTCCGTCCGGTTTCAGCTGGACTCCGGTGGGGCAGGCGCAGCTGTAGAACGGCTGCACCGGAGACAGGAGGCAGAGATGACTGCAGCCTCCGTTGCCGTCGCTGCAGGGGGTCTGGACTGTCGTGACAAAGACAACAAGAGCAGATGAGAAGAGAGGAAGAGGCCTGAACCAGGAGGAAGGAAAATTAGAAGAGCGAGATCGACATCATAAAGATTCGAGTGACATTTTACCTGTTAGAAATGACATGAATATACAAATCAGCTGTAAGTGATGTGAGAGAGTTTAATTGATCTGCTTTATGTTGCTTCTATAACGTGGAATTATTTATCAGTGAATAGAGATCAATGACGTGACGATCTGTCCGAGCTTTCTCCGACGCACTGAACACTCACTGTAAGGCTGCCGATATGCCTCCAGGACCTGGATGTCCATCGGCGAATAAATCCCGCTGAGGATCTCTCTGGTTTTGTCTCCGCTGTGTTTGTTGCAGGCGTGGATGGAGCGGGTCTGCCAGTCCGTCCAGTACAAAGTCTCCTCCGACAGCGTCAGCGCAAAAGGATGGGTCAGCGTGCCCTCCACCACCGTCTCACTGCAGGACCGGACAAAAGCTCGTTCACAACGACAGGAAAGGCGGCTTTTTTCTATAAATATTTCTACAAATGAAAAACTGTACGAATGAGATTTACTGAAGTGCTGTTTTACATGTTTACTGGTTATGAAAAAAACATTTTGAATTGAGCAATTTAATGTCTAAATACACACAACTTGTTCCATTCATTATTTTTAAGTTATAAAAATTATGTGGAAGTTAAGGGTGGGAATCCTCAGAGGCCCCAAAATACAATATAACCCTCATACTTAAGTCCCAATGTGATATTAAGGAGATCTTAAACATTTTGCAATATGCTGAGTATTGTGATACAGGGTGGCTGTGATTTCTTAACTCTTTATTTAAAGTACACAGTATACGAAAGTATCTGATGTCAACATCTGTTTGATCTGATGAAATAAAGTTCTCAGTCTGTTCATCTCACATCAGTTAAATTGCTACAAACTGGGACTGTTGCAAGAACTTCGTCTGGTGCATGCAACATGAAAATCCTGAGGAATCCTCCTCGAGGCAACGTGAATATCTATAACAAATATATCGCAGCAGTGTGACCAGACGATACCTCAACAACTCCGATTCTTATGAAAGCAACACATTTACATGCAGCCTGAGTGACCGAAAACACTTTATTATAATCAATTAAATCAAACATGAAGGATGGAGAAGTGTGTGTGTTGATCAGGAGAGGGAGAGCACAAACTGGCTCTCATCAATCATCATCTGTGTGTGTGTGTGTGTGTGTGTGTGTGTGTGTGTGTGTGCGTGCGTGCGTGCGTGCGTGCGTGCGTGCGTGCGTGCGTGCGTGCGTGTTTGAGGGAAAAAAAGAAAGGAAAAAAATTTAACCACCTCCAGATTTCAAAGCAGCTTTTGTGTTTGTATGCGTGTGCAAATAAATTAGCAAACAAATTGTTTCATCACTCCAGCTGTCATGTAAACTCAGATTAAACACCGTATCTCTGCAACCATGTGATGTTGGGATGTTGAAGACATAAGTTGACAGCCGTGAGTGAATCACGGTAGAATGATGATTTGGAGCTTCTGTAGCGACGGCCTGCCGCAAAATACAGATCAAGTTCTCTGAGTTAATAAATTTGAAGACTATATTTCCCCACAGTGGGATTAATAAAGTCTAAATCTAAGAGTGTGACTGCTGCTGCATCTACAAGCCAACCAATCAGAGTGACATGAATTAAGTTTGAGGGAAAAAAACACTCACATAAAACCAACACGATGGAGGTAAAAGAAAAAAGTCTCTCTGCTCTCAGACACTTTTTACTTTTTCACCACCAGATTTTATTAAACCCGAAACTTGCAATCAACTCACCAAATGTTTAAAAGTCTAAAGGCACCTTGCTTCAAACATGTACAAGTCTCATCTGTGACCCGTTGACTATTATAAGAACCAAAAATGCGCCGTCACCTAACGTATAACTAACAGGAGTTCAGAGTGTCTGAACACTTCAACACAGCTGGTGAGGAACTCCCATCAACAAACACACACAATCCCGTACCGTGCCGATCCATCCAGGTTGGCTCTGTGGATGAAGCTGAGTTTGGCATCGGCCCAGTACAGCTTCTGCTCCACCAGGTCGATGGTGAGGCCGTTGGGCCAGTAGATGTCCTCATTCACGATCACTTTCCTGTCGGGACACAGAGGGGTGAAGATGAACGGACCAAAGAGTCCAGTGGTTTCTAAAATCGAATGCTTCTGTTGCGTTACACTCGTATATCTGTTACTGTACCTGTAACTAGATACACAGGAGATACCGTACAATTAAAACATGACTGTAAAAGGTTTCTGTGCTTCCAGTACCTGTTGCTGCCGTCCATGCCGGCCCGCTCTATTCGGGGCTCTTCTCCCCAGTCTGTCCAGTACATGTAGCTGCAGGAAAAAAAAAATACAAGAAAACTGTCAGTAATACAAACACAGAGCTGATTTACAGTTGTGTTTTCTGCTGGTGAGTCAGTCGTTACTCTGACAGCATCTCACTCCAAACTAAAACTCCCCATGTACAAACATTTCAACACAATCCTCCTCTGTCACCTTTCACCCCAGCAGAGCCGAGGGCTTCTCAGTCTTTAAACACCTTCAAAAGAAATCTTAAAACACACCTTTTTAATTTAGCATTCTCATAATCTATTGTATAGATATGTTATACTATTTTCTATTGTCTTTTTTATTCTCTGCCATGTCACTTATTTTATATCACTTTGTTTAATTTCTTTCTTTTATATGTTGTAAATAAATTGCTGTATTTTTGTTTTGTTTATTGTGAACCACCGTGTATTGCAACGAAACGTGCTATTTAAATAAAGTTGACTCGACTTTCAGTCACATAATCACAGTTCACCAGCCCATAATACTAAAATCTTACAATGTAGTTTCATTTCCTCTTTGTTTCAAGTATTTCACTAAATCTACAGATCGTTGCAGTTTGGTTTCCTTCCATGATTTTTTTTTCTTGTCATTCTTTTTCTCTGCTTTAAATGCCTTTATTACCAGACTTTATAAATCAGTAAAAAAATTAAATTTTTCTGTCACTATAACAACACCTCTCAACATGAGGTATCATATATGGCTATAACCGTAAACTAGATGTGCCAGTACAGTAAATGAGTATAGCACTAGAGGTATGTTTTTCTATACCATAAAATCTACCTTCATAGTTTTCTTTACCATCAGAAGACTTAGAAGTTTCCTCTTTTTTTTACCACCTGCTCAACCATGTGCACACCCTCATAATCGGTATAAATATTATCTGTACATTTACTTTTTAGGTCTGACTGTTTGGGTCGCTGACGTGGCTGTTTGAGCTGTTTATGCTACGATAGATTCTTAATGTTTGAACAATAAAGGAAACTGGGAGTGTTTATGAGCATTTGCAGGAAATGATTTAATGCATCTGCTCAGAAGTGAGGAGTTCAACGGACTCGTGTTAAAAACAGGTCAAACCTCCGGCGGTCACGTTGGGAGACTTCAGGAAACCGAACCATCAAGAAAACTGTTAAATCACGGTCAGAAGTTATTTGAGTCTATTTAAAAACAACAAGCATCAAATACCATATAAGGCCATTAGCTGAAACGCTCCTTCCTGCTGCAGTGTATCGGACCTGGACTGAATCTGTCCGCGGCCGTATATCTGTCATCTCAGCAGCTCAGGCGCTGCTGATCCAACAAGTTGTAAGTGAGGAGAGGGGAGGTCAGTCTGAGGTGCAAACCACAGAGAGGAAACTGTGCAGAGCACGACTCCTCCGCCACTCTTTTCCTATTCACTCCGTTCTCATGATGGTTCTCTTTATCGTCACCCGGCATCTTCAGCTCCAGCATGCTTCTGTAGCTATGAGGTGCAAAGGTACCGTTCGCACTCTACTGCACTTGTCAAGACTTTCAATTTACTTGAAAGTGCATGTTTTCTGGAAGGTTCTGAAAACAGGAACCGGGTGGATTTATTACTTTATTAATGAGCAATCAAAGGATACTTCAGATCAATTCTAAAATACTGTTTTTGTGCAAAAGCAACACGCATCAACCACAGCATGTGTACTATTTCTGTTTCCACAGGGGCTTATTGACATTTGGAATATGAAATATGTATTTCCGTACATAGCTATGCTGCCCTCGGTACAGTAGATAACAATGAGTCTAAACAAGCTATGAAAGTAGACCATAAGGAGAAGAAGCCCGTCAGGAAGCCCCGCTTCTTCTCGTGTTTCTTCTTCTCCCAGATTTGGTGACAGAAGACGGTGAAATGTCGTGTTTGTAACTGTCAAAGACTCCAGTCAAAGTTCTGCACGTTTCTGACTTGTTTTTGGAAACTATTTCTCTGTCTCACAGAACGCTTTCATTTAAAAAAAAAATGTAGCAGAGACTTGTTGGGCTGCTGTTTGTATGTTGCAAACTTACATTTCTGATGATCTATCAGTGTCACTGTGGACTTCAGTGTAGAAGTGTAATGGGCAGGAAATAACAGCGCTGCCTTCACCAGTGATGACGAGGCTCGCATCCCGCATTTGTTTGTTTCATCAACAATCCCGTTTTTGCAGAAACAAGTTATTTTTCTAATGAGGAATCTGGTGCGTTCCGATTGGTCTGGTTGTGTTTCATCAGCACTATAAAGAGAGCATGCGTGTGTTTGTTCATATAAAGTGTGTTCTGTTACCGTTGGGAAGGATTGAGGGCGATGGCTCTGGGCTGGTCTAAGTCCATCCAGAACAGGACCTTCCTGGAGGTTCCGTCCAGGTTGGCCACTTCGATCCGATTGGTCTCTGAGTCCGTCCAGTACAGCTTTTTACCCAGCCAGTCACAGGCCAGCCCGTCGGGACTGTCCAGCCCGGATACCACCACGGTCTGGCCGGTTCCCAGGGCCTCTTTAAGGGCTGCGAGCAAGAAATATGATCACGTTGAAATGGGGACAAGAAAGAGGATGTATTCGTCAGTAAACTATTTAACATGTGCAGCTTAAAAAGTCACAGTTTATGGAGAAATCTTCACTAAGCAGAAGAATAAACACTCAGGAAACAGCGTGGAGTCTCACAGTTGGACGACTGATTCCAGTGTGTCTGTTTGATGGCCTCCTCGCTGACATCTGTCCAAAATATCAGGCCCTCGTCGTACAGGAAGTCCACGGCCGCTGCGTCCTCCAGGTCACTCACAACGATGGCCGACTCACCGCGCACGCCGTCTGCATCCACCAACCGCACGTCACGCCGGTTGGCAAAAAGGAGGAGCGGCGAGCCTGCAAAGGGAAAAAACAACAAGAAATCCCAGATGTGACGTTTGAAACTTGACACTCAAATTTTCTTCACACCAACAACAACTTATCCCACTTTCAGAAACACGTCCAAAAGCTTCCATGAACTGAAATAAATGCCATTGTCTCATAAAGAAGTAATAAACCGGCTTAAACTCAAACATGAGGCTTTTCTTAAGTTCTGCCGCCCGACTATTCATCCTGAAGACTTTGTAATCTACTGATTTCTTTCAGAGAAGATGTTGTTCAGCCCGTGACATAAAGAATCACCAACAAATGAGTCATGAATCAGCTTTAATCAACTTCACAACCACAATTTATTTTGATCTGAGGTCAGAATGAAATTCACATCTTGACATCAATCAAAAAGAAAATGTAACTCCACAGAATCGGTGCTGCTGCTTGTTTAAAGGCCTCCTGTGTCCTGCCAGATCTTTACTTGCCCACAGAAAATGACCAGACCAGCTTTGTTAGTACGAGACAGAGCTGCTGCTCATCAGCCCAACCAGGCGTTAAGTATGTGTAAGTGCCTCAGGCTGCGAGTGCAGCTCGGGGACTCGGAGACGTCGTCCTCCCTCTGTTTGGAGGCGGTAGCTGTCACAGCAGCTGCCGCGGAGCCTCTGGGGAAGCTTGTGGTTTTGGCCTGGCAGGGTGGCAGAGCTGCTACGCTGTGGTTTGGCACCGCTGTACCTCCTGTAATCCACAGCATGAAGACATACTGCCTCCGTTAGTGTGGACACGGTCCCAAAAAACACCCAGTCCTTAAAATAGACATTACACTGCAATTACTTTAATCAATTCATTATTAATTTTATTATGAAATGATTATGTGACTGTCACGACTGCGGATTTGTACTTTCAGCAACCCGACGCGAGCGTGTTCATACTGCACATCCACCTCTTCCCTCCGTACCAGACTCCCTCGTCTTTATTTTTCTGTGTAGCTATGAAGGCCTGAAACTACACAAAACTAAAATAAATAAACACATGGATGCATTTAATGGAATATTAGTATATTTATGGAGACATGTATTTGTGATTCTGGCAGTTTGAGTCCTCCACAGAGATGAGCCCTATAAGATGCTATCGTTGAGGCAGTGATTGGCCAAATGCTGTGAGCTCCTGTGTCCCTTTCAAATTAGAAGCCCTCGAGCGTTTCGTACGTGGTCCGTACATATTCTGGGTTTGGACCTGTCCTTGTTTTATAGTTAGATTTTCTAATATTTTGATGATTCAATAATAAGACCTGACAGATACAGAGAAGGTCCACACCAACGAGACACAAAGGCCTCCGTTTCATATCACAAGACCAGGTTCAAACCCCGAACATGACTGGATCGTGTGAGAACAGGAAGAGGGCTTTTAATTTGAAAGGAGAGCTTTTAATTTGAAACGGACACAAGAGCTTGTGGCATTCGCTCACTCTGACGGACATTTCTGTTCACAGGACACGCTGAAGGTCCAGTCAAAACGTTTTTTCATCATCAAACCAGGGGGAGGCTTTTATTGTGAAGCAGCTACAGGAAATGCAGCGTGTTTGCATGCGAGTAAAAATGGGTAGTTCTGAAGTGACCAGATTTTACGTGACTGTAGGTTTGAGGCAACATCACAACTTCACATCCTGCTCACGTTTAATAACCGCAGTCGTCTTACGGTCGGATTTCATCTTTACTCGCACACTGCGCTCCTAAAATATTTTGTATATATTTATGGCACAAATGCGAGTGAAATACTTGCAGGGCCGTGATTAAGTGAGCAACAGATACAGATTTTAGAAAATGTCCAAAAATCGTGAAAAAGACCATCAATCCTCCCGTTTACACACACGACTAATCATCTTTATCATCTTCATCACTAACTGTAGCGTCTTTTCTCTCTATTAAGATGGTTTTTTTTGTTTTTGTCATTCCAGTTGATGGTGAAGCTTCAGTCTGTTCATCTTCATCCGTCGCTCTGTCTGATTTATTGTAAAGAAAAAGTTTTAAAAAAAAGTCACAGAATGAAATCGGTTTCTGTTCCCGTTTGTTTTTGTTTGTTTTTTTAAAGCCTAAATGTCGTCTTACACTTCACGTCTGTTCTGGTTGCCTGCGGCTCGGTTGCTGTTCCTGAACGTAGCCTGAACACACTACCGTCCTGCTAAAGCGCCGCTCCTTCCACATCTTCTGTACAGACACAGTGTTGGTGTTGGCTGACCTCCCCGAGCCAGCTGGAGCTTTTCTCAAAAACTGCATCATTTCCCTGCACTCACACACGGGACACGCAGCCCTGTTAGAAACATTAAGCCGGGCACACAAACACAACGGGCCGACAACATGTTTATTACACACATATGGATTAATTGTACTCTGCCATTTTAAGGCCACTGTAACATCTGTATCACTTGAAGGCTAGAGGCCGACTGAGATGGGATTTTTGGGGCCGATATTAGGAAGTAAAAAAAAAAAAAATCATTGACCAAAATGTGGTTATTGTCCTTAAAATCCTCTTTTAAGGACCCAGGAAGTCGTCAGGTTATCGAAGTAAAGCTGAAGCTGCAGAGGGCAAAATATAGCACTTAAAAATGATATCAACTATTTTTATTATTAAAATATTTGTCATTATTTTAAATAATCAACTAATTGATTGATTAACTTACAATTTCATATCTAATTAACAATGAAAAACACTTGGTGCCAAATGAAATCACTGTGGTAATAACGGACGAGTGAGTGAGCAGGCTCGTACGAGATCAAATAAAACCGCTGATCAGACGTTAGAAAGACGTCAGGTATTAAAAGCAAAGTGTTTAAAACTGGTTTAAAACTGCAGCCTGGAGTCTGAAACCAGATATCAACCTCTCAGGAGGCCCCTGCAGGTTTAATCCACTTTCAGTAAAACCAACTCATGTGTGTGCCAGCTGTGTGACACACACACACACACACACACACACACACACACACACACACACACACACACACACACACACACACACACACACACACACACACACACACACACACACACACAAACACACACACGCAACACAACACAACACCGTGATCCTCAAACACCTAAATGGAGCGGTGCCATTATCAATGTTAGTACATCTGTCAAAAGAACTGATTTCAACATCCAATGTTTCACCACAGCCGGTTGTACTTCTCTTCCTGTTTCACAGAATACTCTTTTCTGAAGAAGAAACACCGGACTTCTTGTTTAAAAATGTTTGTATGATTAATTATCGTCAAATCCAACATTAAAACAGAGAAGGCAGCTGTGATGATCCAGTAAATGATGCATTTATTTTCATCTAAACTACCAGCGGCTCTCACTGCAACATGTCGATCATCGAAAATCAATCATTCATTTGAACTGTCTGTCGAAATGTGTGTGAAGACAAAGGGATGAACAATCAACACAGGAGGGTGTGTGAGTGTGTGTGTGTGTGTGTGTGTGTGTGTGTGTGTGTGTGTGTGTGTGTGTGTGTGTGTGTGTGTGTGTGTGTGTGTGTGTGTGTGTGTGTGTGTGTGTGTGTGTGTGTGTGTGTGTGTGTGTTGGGAGGGAGGAATCCCAAAAGAAGAAGTTTCTAAAGAAAAGGCAACGCACTACTGCACCCTGCACCCCTTTCCCACACACACACACACACACACACACACACACACACACACACACACACACACACACACACACACACACACACACACACTCCTCAGTTCTCCTGTTTTGTTCTGCTTGGAGAAAACTAACAGGCCCCTCAGTTTACATCTTATCAGAGTCCATCTTAACTGAAAGTGCTGTGTGTGTGTGTGTGTGTGTGTGTGTGTGTGTGTGCGTGCGTGCGTGCGTGCGTGCGTGCGTGCGTGCGTGCGTGTGTGTGTGTGTGTGTGAGTGCGTGCGTGTGTGTGTGTGTGTGTGTGAGTGCGTGCGTGTGTGTGTGTGTGTGTGTGTGAGTGTGTGAGTGTGTGTGAGTGTGTGTGTGTGTGTGTGTGTGTGTGTGTGTGTGAGTGTGTGTGTGTGTGTGTGTGTGTGTGTGTGTGTGTGTGTGTGTGTGTGTGTGTGAGTGGCTGGCTGAAAGGAAGGAAGAGATTTTCTTCATACCTTCCCAGTTGGGACGAGAAATATGTATGATGAGTGTAGGGAGCATATTTATACAGAGAGGCTGTGTGTGTGTGTGTGTGTGTGTGTGTGTGTGTGTGTGTGTGTGTGTGTGTGTGTGTGTGTGTGTGTGTGTGTGTGTGTGTGTGTGTGTGTGTGTGTGTGTGTGTGTGTGTGTGTGTGTGTGTGTGTGTGTGTGGGGACCCCAGAGAAATCAAGGTCGACTGCCACAGACTTCCTCTCTCTCTCCACCTCTGCTCCTTCTTTCCTTTCCTCTCTCCTTTCTTCCTCCTTCCTTTGTCATCTCTCCTCCCTCCTTCTCCTTCTCCCCCTCCTCTCGTCTCCTTCTCCCCCTCCTCTCGTCTCCTTCTCCCCCTCCTCTCGTCTCCTTCTCGCCCCCTTCCTCTCGTCTCCTCTTCCCTCTTTCTCCCTCTCCAGCTCTCATTCCTGTCGCTCTCCTCTCCGTCCTCCTGGTATGAAATCCAAACAGCAGAGAACCTCCTCCAGTTTCACACCAGAGCAACACAAACAGGAAAAGATATCAATCTCCTCGCTCCTTACATTCCTCCTCAGCGCTGCTGCGCCTCCTCTCCTCCCTCCAGCGCCTCACTTTTCCCTCCTGAACTCTGTTCCTCTCCCTCTTCATGTTCTAATTTCATTCTCTGACTATCTGTAAGTGAAAACGCATATTAATACGTTTCTATTCGGACCATCAGACACTTCCTGCATTTAATCTAATCGTAGACGATGTTGTGTTGGTGTTTGAACACGGCTGAGAACGCTGAAGTAAAAAACTTTTTTTTTTTTTTATTTGGTTGTGGTTGGATGAAGAGTATGTGGAGCTGCTCTGCTCTCAGTCGGCCTCCATGTTCGCTGTTGAACGGCGAGTCTTCCTCCACGCAAACAAAAGAACAGACTCAGTGCAGGAAGTCAGTACGCAGCGAATGGAACAGCCCATAATTTTACATGTATCATTTCATGCACACTATCTTGAGGTTATCGCGACCAATTTCATTTTAATAAACAAAAATGCCTTTTAGAAAAAACACGAGTGCTGTGGTCTGTGAAGATGAACAAACTCGGAGGACAAACTCCGGACGGGAAGGAGGTCGTCACCGTTCAGCACACGTCCTCCAAAAGTTAGATTTTATTCAGAGTGAAGTATTCCTGAGAACTGCTGCTGTCGCCGACAGAAATATCAGGTAATGTTCACACTGAAATGAAGGTGCGTCTCCGACGTAGCTCTGCGTATGGTTGTTACCACGGCAACCCACGGAGATAGGCCGGTGACGTCTGGACACACCAAATCCAATCTGCTACCTTGAAAACACCAGCGAGGACAGTCTGTCCTGAAGACAGCAGTAGAGAGAGGATGTTTTTAAGATTTTAAGACAACACCGTGGACGTGACCCGAGCTGGTCAATTTAACTTAATGATCTTCTTGCAGAACAAAAAAACGATACTTTCAAATACGAAGGTGGTCGTTACAGGTGAGGCGGCTCGGTACTGAGCCGCTTCACCTCGACTGAGTCTCTATAAAAACCTCGTCATGCGGCGCCAGATAAGAAAAGGTCACCAGTGTCGGTGAGCCACAGTGTTTGCACAGAAACTCAGGTTCAATTCTAATAAGTCACTTATTTACTTTTTTTTCACACAAACAGATTTTTGTCTGAGTTACGTGTTATATAGTGAAGGAGAGGAGACCAAAGGTGTCTTTGTGTGCAGCCACCTGGGAAGCATCTGATGATAGTCTGCATGTGAGGCGTTTAGGGAACGTCTTTAAACCGACATCTGTAAATTGTGGGTTCAGAAAATAACCCTAAACTACATGACTTGGTCAGAAAGTCCGAACGGGCCACAAAGTGTTTGTTTCCACAGCATACAAACAAAATGAACCGTGGTTCAGTTTGATCCCAGACCACCAAATTCTGGTCCTGTGGTCCAGACCGTGGTCCGAGGCCCTTTTTTAACATCTGCTCTTTTGGTCCGGACCAAACTAATAAGTCCAAAAATCTGGACTAAACAATAAGGTATGAAAGCACATCAGGAAGAGATCAAACGTGTGGCTATTAAACAAGGAGCTCAAAAATACCCAAAACTTTCTACCATATGCCAAATTGGTATAAAAAAAAAAAAGTTTTGTTCAGGAACCGGTATCGTGATTAATCGGTAGCGGTACCATTATCGAAGGATGGCCAGCCTTCAGCACCAGCAAGCTCGCTGGGAAAAAAAAGTAGGTCTTTATAACTGTGGTTGCAATTATTACACACAAACACAAACACTTGTACCAGATGGTCTGAAAATCACTGACCAGCACTCGTGAAATCACCGCGTGTTAATATTAAACCTCAGGAACACCTTTAATTATTCTAGGAGATTGCGGTGAGTTAGTAACTAATAATTACTAAACCCTCCATCCAGATTAAAACAGCAATCTTCTCCCCCATTAATCTCACAAACTCAAACTTTCTCTGCGATCGGTCAATTTAAAAGTTCAACGTTTTAACCATTAAACCAACTTTATGTTCACAAAGTCAGAATTATCAAATTAAATTCAGACGGAGAAAACGTGTCAGTTACGAGGCACGGTTATATCAAAATAGCTGAATCAATATTTTGAACAGAAACAGAAACACGTGTGAAAGAGAACAACTGTATTTGGAATTTGGCTGCAATAAAACACAAAAAGCACGTTTTAAAGAGTCAACACAAGTGAGTGCCATCTAATAAAAAAAAACCAACACGACCTACGTGCCAAGACAACGTTGTCAACACACAGGTAGCTGTAATGTTTGCCGAGCGTTGCGGTTCTGGCCGGCGGGTGTGAAGTGTGACAGACACGCAGCTCAACTCGGCTCCAAACGTACGACATCGGTTCGACTTCAACCGGACTCTATTTAACCCGGTCGGTCCCGGAGGAAGGCGGCTTTTCTCTGAGGACACGGACAGCGCAGCCGTCAATCAGCGGAGCAACAGTCACGTTCCTAACGACCAGAGGGAGCTGTGATGCTTGGCTGTGTGTTGTCATGGCGACGTGAGTGATGTGTTCATAAAGTTCCTCGGTGAGGTTGTAAAGAGTTCATCGCTGTGCAGGTTGTAAAGCTTTTTGTAACTATTTATTTTTGACCCCTTATAATAATAAGTGGTAATTATTTGACTGGAGTAAAATAACAACAATAAAAAAACAAAGTAAACTCCGAGTAAAGGTTTGTTGTTGCGGTGTACAACATCTTTACCTGTCGGTTATAACTCAAGCTGAATGACTGTATTTGCCGTTAGTCACCCCGACAACCTCGTTGTGTTACCGTTGTATCATCAGCAGTCAAATCTTCACAACTGTAACCGCAAACTCCACATTAGAAGTCGTGACCACAACTATTCACGCCAAATGTTTTGCTCTTTTTCAAACGGCCTCGGTTCTTCTGCAGCAGAAGATGTGCGATCGATCCGCAGCACAGAAACAGGACGACGAGGGCTAAATTATGGTACTTTTATTTATTAAATAGGGTGTGCACAAAATCATATCAGAAACAGCCCTACAGCAAAAAAATACAAGAGCTTAAATAAAACCAGTATAAAAGTAACACGATTATGAGGAAAAATCTGATCACAGGATAAGTACAAGAGGAGCTAAACTCAGCCACCGATCCCTCCTGAAAAACTCCTCTGGCTTTTTCTTTTTAAAATGTTTCTCCAGGTATAACCTGTTTACTGCACACCTGACCAATGACGTGTGAAAGTATCTTCAAAAACAATACTGCACCGACCTTTGGGATTGTAGACATAAATGTGTAACGAGGTCACAGAGTTGCTGATGATGAAAACACACCTGAGCACTCAGGGCAGGAGGGTCAAAGTGACATTTCAAAGCTGCAATAAAAGAGGAAGCGCGACCTCGATCCGCTGAAGGACACTTGAAGCCTGCGGTGGGAAACTGTCTGCCCCATTACAGCCACTTCTCCACCGACACTGGAGGAGAGTCGTCTTTCATCGGGGTGACGGAGCTCATCACCAGATCTGGTCTGTTCATGGTCTGAGCTCACAGGAGGTGAACAGGTGAGTTATACACGAGCTGTTAGAAACACAGTGCTTTAGTTTTAAGATGCAGACGAATCAGAGCTGGCTGCAAGAGCCGATCAAACGCCCTGCATCCCCTCTGAGAGCGGACTAAACTCCGCCTCTCTCCCGGCACTTTCAGGGCCATTAAATAGTAAGAACCGCAAAACAGGCGGTGGACAACGGAAAGTCCGATAAAGACACCGATCCCGAGGAGAAATCCGCACCGCGTCCAGCAGCGGGTTTCTTCCCGTTAAACATACCGGCGTCTTTTTCAATGTTAAAGCACGGAGACCGAGTGACACCCGACACCGAGCAGGAATGGCTGGAGCTGCCGAGGCCCGAGAAAAACACCAGGCAGGCTCCAAACTTCACGTCTGCTCCGACACATCAGATCTCCAACTACCTGCGGGGCTCGAACACGGGTCCGTTCAGAGGCTCCGCGTTTACAAAACAAACTTTACACACTTCACACTGCAACTCCGGACTCGTTGTACCCTCGGGACACAAAAAGCTCAACTTTGAGACGCGGAGCTCAGCTAGCGGCGGTCGGTGTCGGTGTTGGGGGGAGGGGAGGAGGGTTCACGGGGAGTGGAGGCGCACGAACACACCGCTCATAACAGCCCGCTAACTACCGCCGGGGTCCGGCCACTCTCCGCGTCCACAGCCCGTGTTCCCCGGAGGATCCATGTTGTGAACAACACAAAAAGAAGTCAACGTACCGTCAACCGCCGCCAGCAGACAGATCCGCAGCAGCAGCAGCAGCGGCGGCAGCAGACCGCCCATTTCAAGTCTTCTGCGCTTTAAATCCATAACTCCCGCTCCATGTTCGGATATTTGTTACTCCTTGGTGAAGTTCCTTGTGTACTTGTACACATATGAGCCCGTATTCCTGCGTACCGCCGGATCCGTGGCTGCAGCGTGTCCTCCTCACTGCGCTCCTTCCCCGTCGACTCGACTTTTCTTCTCCTTTTCCCAGAAGGAGCTCGCGCTACTTTATACTTTGGACTGTCGAGCTCGCGCACGGAGAGAAAAGGGCAGGCGGACGTGGAATTACGTCACCCGACACGAGGCAACAAGCTTTTCTTTTTTTTTTTTTTTTTTTTTATTTTCACTCGTTTGACCTGAGTGTTTGTGTCATTACGGCGTCGTAGGTGTTCAGAAACGGAGCTTTAAAAAAAAAATGAATAACAAAAAACGTCGCTGCGCTGCGTTTCTGTCGCCGCTCGTGAAACAAGATGTCAGGAGAAAAAAACAGGAATGAACCTTCACACAGTCCGAACAAAGGAAAGCAGCACTTCACACACTGCAAGCACGGAGTGTTTATGTCAGGAGAGGACACAAGTCAGAGGGTCTTCAACGAGTCGTCCAATAAAAAAATACACACTGAGAAATTCACATCAATCTAGAAAACACTCAAACTCTCATAATCATGCTATGATGATGCTGAATGTAGAAGAAAACTAAAATGTGGGGAATTACTGTTAATATTCATCCACTGACCCTACCTGAAACAAATCATTTTTATTATTATTTAATCAAATCAGACAGTTTCTCTCCCTGAGCAATCAGAACTCTTAATTTCCACCAACATTCAGTTATGACATGCAAAATCTGCTGAACCACTTCTTGCAATATTGTCATAAAAAATTCACATAAAAGCAATATTTAGATTTTATTTTTTTAAGTATGCTATACGTTATATCTCTCTATTTCTAGGATGTGTCTTTTTCTTGCCTGTTTTTTTTTTTTTTTTTACTATTTTTAATATTGCACTGATCAGGAGTAGCACTTCAAATTTTGTTGTATTTTGTACAATGATGCTTTTGCTTTTCTTTCTATTTTATTTGAGGACGATAACCTGCACATTGCTACAGAAGTTATAATAAGAATAATAATAACAACAATAAGAAGAATAAACTTATTGTGTTTAACAGCTTTGGAGCAGAACAAAAGCTGCATCCCTGATTTTCTTTCGTTTGTGGATATTTTTGAGAGAGAAAAAAAAGCGAAGCAAAAGCTGTAAATATTAGTATGGAGCTCGAAATCCCTCATGACTGGAATCGTCACTGTGTAACTTCCTCTCTGCTCACCAGAGTAAAATGTAAAGTTTCTTTTTCTGCACAGGTGGCAAAACGAAACATGTATAACTAACATGTAACCGGGCAGAAACAAAAAAAAATACTCTGCTGCTTTAGAGGAAACTTAGATGTCAGTATTTCCTGGACTCCCTCCACGCTGGTGGACGTGAACTTCATGTGCAGAAAGGAGACCGTGTTTGATGATCTGTTGGCTGCGTGAAGCGTCTCTGAAGTTCTGCCCTCGTAGTGGACATGCTGCGTTCAAGACTTAGATTCATGAGAACAGATGAAAACAGCTGAAGACGTTTTTGATAAGACTGCAGCAGGAGGCGTATTATGAGACGGGGCAGTTGAGGACATTAACTTGTATGAACTTGTACAACATTGTATTATTTCATGAGCTACATGTACTTATATGACAGGACTTAATTTAATCCACATGTATGTAAATTGTATCCTCGCTTCGGTGTAATTTACGAGATTTGATGTTGTTCTGCTGCTCTGATCCAAATGAACTGTGAACAGAACCATGATGACACTAGAAGTATCGTTCCAAACACCTCGAGAAGCCCTTCAGTTGTAAAGCTCTCAGGGATTTTTTTTTTTTGTGTAAAATAATAGACGTCAGTCAGTTATTTCATACACGTGATGAATGGATGATTTTAACTGTCAAACTCACAAGGAGAAGATTGCAACTGTACATTTTAACAAAAACATCTGGAGCTGGGAAAATTCTAAACAATCCCTGAAAGGATCCTTTGCAGGAGTGAATGTTTTTAGCCTTTTTTCCAGGATGATCATGGTGGTCTTTCTGATGCTGGATTTGGACTGTTTGAGGAGTGTGATCGAGCAGAAGGCTGAATCCTGCTCTCAAAAACAAAAACAATAAAATGCAAAGTTTTCTATTGTTTAAGTCCACTGTGATTTAATTACATGCTGATGTGTTTGTTTCTACACATCACCACCGAGAACATTTTGAACCCAAACAATACGCACCTTAAGTCAACACCTGCGTTATTACTTCCTCCTAAAGCTCTGTTATAATTCAAGTTAAAACCAAGTTTCATGATTTCAGTTCATATGTTGCTCACGCTGCTGTTGCTCACTGATAGAAGATCAAGATATCCAACAGAACGTAATCCACATCAAAGGAAAGTCAGATTTTCTATATTCCAAAAACACTTATTGAGCATCAAACCAACAGATCCACAGGAGCAGGTTTAATGACGGTATGTCCTGCTGCATGATGGGTAAATTATTTCAGTCTTTTTTATTATTATTACCGTTTCATAACATAATCACCGGTCTAGAAGGTAAAGATAATCTCATAATGCAAAATTACTCCGACACGAATCCAAATATTTTCCTCGAGGTGTCTTCACACACGGTGAACTCAAACAAACCAGATGTTCCACACAGCTGTTGAAATGTGAACCTGAGATCTACACGCAAACATGGATTTGACCTCTGAAGGTTGGTTGCTTTTTTTTTTTTTTGCTTGAACCAGGAGTAGATTGCATGTCAGCTCATAAACTGTCCTTTGGTAAAGTGAAGGCTGCACATGGTTCACTGAATCTCACAGAAGTAAACGTCTGCAGGAACATAGCTGCTCCCACAACCTTATAAAAGTGGGGATAAAAGTCATAACCTTTTAAAACAGTGATTTGAGAATCAAATGTCAGCCGACTAAAGAAGAAATCGTCTTCACTGCGGTGACAATATTTGATCACAAGAAGAAGAGAAAACTTAATTCTACACAAATCCAGAAAAGTTTCGGTGTAATTTCAGCTGCCAAAAGCTTTGGCCAGAAGAAACGTTGCCGCTCCGAGGAAAACCAAAACACACCCTCCCTACACATAATGCATGGAATATATTTTTTTAAATTATTTTAATGAGATCAGATGTTAGAACACCCACTGAAAACCGGTGTAATATCAGTCTCTTAGGCGATGCCAGGGAACAGATCAAGGCTCCATCCAGCTTTACACGGCTCGTGTTTATTTAAACCACCTGCACACACTGGAAGGTCGTCCTGTTTTGTGCGTCAGCTGGCATCAAACAGCAAACAGCCCATACTGTTGTAATTATGTGGGCACTTTTCTGTTTGTGTCGACTTGATGAAAATCCTAAATCGGCTTTGCGAGTTTGTTTTTTATTTTGTCTTCGTTATATCTGACGAGACAAACGTACATTAAACAGTTTATCTGTGACCTTCAACCCTGTTTTATACAAATTACTGCTGACAAACATGTTGTGTGAGAAATGTTCTTGTTGATCTTCAGTGGGAAAGGTTTTTTTTCCAGTCATTTAGTTGCCATGTTTTCATACCTCACAAAGGTTTTGAGGCAGATGGTCGGTGTGGACGTTGAGCCGGGGGAAAAACAAGCAGGGTTTAGTTAGATATTCATATAATTCATAATAAGAAAACACATTCAATTAAAAACATGTTTTGTTTTTTTCCACATCTGTGAGTTGGAACAAAACCATAAAACACAAGGTAGGAGTGTATTTGAAGATTTGCCAGGAGAACAAATGAAACCTGGTTGGCAATGAAGATTTTTGTAAATGCAGTCTGTGTCTTGTCAGCTTGGCACATGTTCATCTAAAATGTTTTCTAATTAAAACGCAGTTTAAAATCTCTGTTAATATCAAAAAGTCTTCAAACCAATAGCATGTAAATCCTTGTTAGGAGACGGGAGTCTTCCATCGTTGTGGCTTTGCACTTTATTTCCAAAACTACTCTTGAAAACTATTCATTTGTTTTCCCGAGAGCTAGCTGAGAAGATCGATATCCATTTCATATCTGCGCCGAAGCCCCCCTGTGGCGGACCCTCTTCCCCGGCCTCTCTCTCGCTCTCCCTTTATTTCCTGTTAACTCTCAACTGTCCGCCTCCAAATAAAAGCACAAAGTGACCCATAAACACTTTCTCTGTGTGTATGAAGCATCGAGCTCCATGCAGATATAAATATTAACCTTCTCATCTCACTCTGACAAAGAAAATAAGTGAACATATTTTCCTGAAGCGCCTTTTAATGCTGCGCTGATGTTTCAGAAAATATAAAGTTCTGCTGTCTGTGTTTCAGGAGTTCGTGTTTTGTCTGTTTCATCATGAAAGCGGCCGAGTGGAGGTTGTCATAGCAACACACTGGTGGTCACTCGTCTGCCCCTATCATTTTTATCTGTGTAGCGAATAGTCACACCTGTGTGTGAAAATAAATCATTTTAAATGAAAGAAAACTGGGCTTTACATGTATCGTTGACATTCGCCCAAAAAAGAATATTGATTGTGTGACTGCGATATATCTTCCACAACATCTTCCAGGAAAACAACAAGAGAACATCCAGATCCAGGATGAATTACTTCGATCCGTGAAACAAAGCCGAGGAGAAGCTGACTGGAGGGACGTCATGTTTTCGAGACAAAAAGATGGACACACACACACTCTCGCCTGCACACCGATAACAGAGACGGAACATCCCAGATCGAGGTCTTCACACCGCACACACCTCCAGCTCAGCCAGCCTGTCAGCTCTCCTCTCCAACTGGCCTCCACTTTAAAGGCTGCGTAAACTCAAAGCACATGTTTCTCCTCCTGCGCCTCTCCGAGTGCACGTAGAGAGGCAGGCATCGACTCCACACCGTAGAATACGCAGAACAGACCAGGTACTGTGGTTTTAATAACAGTGGTTGTTTTCATTGTGTGATTTGCAAGGTTACAGTACCATTGTATAAAAATCCATTATCATACTAATATTTTACTGCTAGAAATACAGACTTGTTATCAGTCCAATGCCCTAAAGACGGTCAGAAGTGAAATACATCATGAGGAGATGCTCTCCTTCACACAGGTTTTACTCCTCTTCCTCCTCGCTGGTCAGAGATTCCTTTTTAATGAACTTCAGGAAAAAATACATCTTCAGTCTGCGTCCTGCACACTAACAAGATTATAATCCATATTCTATACGGGTATATGGATGTAGAAAGGAAAGAAGAGGGCCCGAGGTACAACAGGTTTACCCTAATATCTGCAGTCGCTTCGGACAATATTCTTTATTTTTTACGCACTTTATTGTGCTGTAGATTATATCTTAAATAAAATAAAATTGCCTTTTTTTTTTTTTGCCCAGTAATCTGCTCTCATTAATCTATAATAACAAAGTAGAATTTTCTGCACATTTCTTACATCCAAAACTTTGAGATACTATGAATTGAGTCATTTCTGTGGCACTCACATTTGTCGTCAGGTGCACACTGTTTGCTTTAATTATCCTGGAGATCATTTTAGAGAACTCTCTGTCGACCTCTTTGATGAAACTGTGATGAGATGTAGACCAAAGTGAAGCACGGTGGTGGAGGCATCATGGTGTGGAGGAGCTTCTCGGCTGCGGGGACATGGAGGCTGGTCAGAGCCGGTTCACCTTTCAGCACCACATCGACCCGAATGATCCGACAACGCCGGAGAGGCTTCTTCAGGACGAGTTTTCCGACTGTCCTCGAGTGACCCAGTCAAAGTCCAGACTTCAACCCAGTCAGAACATCTGTGGAGAGTCCTGAAGATGGACGTTCATGACCAGACGCAGCCTGAGAGGATCTGCCCGGAGGAATCGGTAACAGCCTGGATCCAGATGTCCACAGCGCGTAGAGATTCTCCCAAGAAGACTGAGAGATGAAAGTCCTGCAAACTGGTTTCTACGTGAATAAAGGGGAATGAACGTTTAAGGGGAAGAGAATGCTTAACCTTTGTTTTCATGTTTTTTGGATGTTTTTTGTATTTTAATCGTATTTCTCTCATAAGAAAAAGAATTAGATTTAGGTTTCATAATGGTCGGGGTTAGGCACTGACTGTAGTCGTGTTAAGGTTTGAAATCTTCACAATATCTATTTATGACTACAGGAAATTATTTATTTTTTGTAGATTAATTTTTTTTAAGTTGCACATTTATTAACGTGTAAGATACTTCTTAAAAAAAAATTACACATTCTATATTACAATATTTGTATTGTTATAGGGATCCTCTGAGGATAAGTGGGTATAGCTGCATATCTCTTCTAGTCATTTCGTTTCTATGCTCCCAGCCGGGCCCTGGAATGCTGTAATGAAACATATTTTCTCTCAGCAGTCACCTGCAGCCCACAGCCGCTGGCCTCGCTTTGATCCACACCGCTCTCCACAAATATCAAAACGATCTCTGCATTGGTCTGCGTTCTTCCTCCGTCCAAGTCCGAGGCTTAGGAGTAATATGGCAGAGTGGAACAAATACCTTTCTGCCTCTCCGTGGGTAACAAGGAACAGGTGAGGCTCTCATCTATCTGAGGGCGCAGTAAGGAGATTTATAAGCTCACTGCACAACTACATCTGTTAGACCAGTAGGGAGGGGGTTTGAAATTGAATAATTTGAGCAGACTAAAAGCTTTAAAAATGAAATAAATAGAAGTTAAAAGGTTGCCTGACAACGCCACCTAGTTTGAGGAGTCTAAGTCTCCATTTAAAACACAGGCTCTTTTAAAAATCAGGGGGAGAGCGGCAGGGATTACCAAGACAATGAAGGAATGGTAAAAATGTTTATTTAAAACCTAAAACCCATAAAATAGTATAAAGTAAATGTGCAATTAAAAGGTTAAAAGACTAAAAGTCCAGTGCCATTTCAATAAAACAAGTTAAAAAGAGTTAAAAGTGCAGTTTAAAAAGGACCTACTGAAAGAAGATGCTGCCCTCCTGTGACACTGTTGGCCGCTTCTGTCCTGCTGGCACCAATTGGTCCTTTAGACAAACAGAACTTTTGCAGGTGCAAAGTATCAGTGATTACAAGCAGCTTCAATCAGATCAGAACAGAGTGCCCAATAACATGCCTGATCAAATTGTAGATTATAAAAATCTGCAAATAAAACACCACATGCTGGAACCACACAACGCAAACAAAAACAGCCCATGCAACAAAAAAACAAAAGCAACAATTTGAATCACAGCAAAAATAAAATACAACCTACACGAGAAAAAAATGTCTCACTCTCTGCCTGATGACACGTCAGTCACATTATCAGACTCATCCATATATCCATATAGTTCAGAGTAACACTGTAAACATACAACAGCTGGTATGTGTCATTTGTAACCTACTGGAGTTCTGAACTCTTCAAATTTTACACTTTAATCAATGGTTTTGTGACGTTGAGAAAGCAGCTGCACAAACATGGAAATACAAGTTATACATATATATTTTTGACTAAACGTATTACTTCATGCAAGTCAGTTTAAATTTTTGGGAATCTGGGATTTGGGATTTTTGCTCTGATTAAACCGGATCGTTCAGGGTTCATCAAACAAGGTGACAGAGTTGATGAGAGAGAATCTTGTTTGAGCCAGAAAACCAAAACAATGAGCTGAAAGAGGATAAAAGGCTCCATAGAGATGAAGGTAACTTTAGAGCTGATGATAAGCCTCTACGCCTTTTACATTACACACTTCACTTATTAATAACGTTATTAGTAGAGCAGAGCTTTGCTCAAGTAAAGCTTTTAATTGCATAACTTGCAAAAAACACCGCTGTAAAAGTTAAACGATAGTTGCATTGTTTTGGGCAGGATTTTATAAAGCATGAAAGACTTCCTTTTTATTTAAGAAATAAAAGAATGCAGTGAGTTTATCTATTTAAAAAAAAAGATTGGGAGCTAACTGAACAGTGCTTCAATTTTACAACAAGGCTGTGAGGTTTAAAAAAAAAATCAACACCTTGTTTTCCAGTTCTCTGACATCACAGCACTTAGACAGGCTGTGGCCTTCAGACTGTGGTTGTCCTCAGTGAGCCAGCAGCAGCAGCCTGGATGGAGACACGAGGCAGGTCGGATCCACGGATTCATGCTGCTGGATCTGACCTACATCTGCAGCCTCAGCAGAATCAGAAGATCCAGGAGATGATTTCCATCTTCAGCTGCCAGTTCTGGTGAGCCTGTTGCCGCCGCGGCCTCACGTTTCTCTTCTTGGCCGACACCAGTGGAACCCGGTGTTGTCTTCCTCAGTTTTGGATGCGATGTTCGCTCTGAGCTGACAGTTGTACAGAGTGCCAGCCTGAGTTAGCGTAGCCTTTCTGTCAGCTCAGAGCAGCCTGACCAGTCTGAAGGAGTTTACTCTGCTGCCACATGATTGGCTGATCGGATAACTACACGAACAAGTGCTCCTAATAAAGTGCACATTGGTAAACAACAACTAGCCCCCCCCCCCCCCCCCACACACACACACACACACACACACCCGCCCTCCATCCCTTCTTTTCTGTTTTTTGGTCTCAGCAGCTTGGTTGGACCGCAGCACTGACAGGAGGAGATGAAGGACTAAACAAGCCTATTTGGTACCGAGCTGCTCTCGCAGCGCTGGCAGGGTTCGTGTTGTTTTCTCATCTAAAAATAGAAACAATAATCAATCAGCCTGAACCATCTGGGCCGTTCAATCTAGGAACAAACCTACTAATGAGAACTTGGATGGTGTTCTGGTTCTCAGTCTCTCTAAGCGCCAGGTCAACATCTCATCTGTCAGCTGGTCTCAGATCAGTACTGTTATCAGCATCCACCCACAGTTTATTACATGTTTTACAACCTACATTTATATCCACATATGATTATTATTATCTTTATATTGCATTAAAGCGTATCCTGACATCAGTATCCTGATGTTGTAGCTTATTGGCGTTGAGATCATTTTTAATCTTTTGCACAAATCAGTAATGAAGTCTCAGCAATGTTACGTTCCACTTTTGATGGTTGGACATCGTCAGTGAGGTGAGAACGTATTACCTGGATGAGCTGTGTGTGGAAGTCTGGAGGCTTTTACCTCCTCCGCTTCCCTCTCTGAACCTCCGATGGAGCAGACCTCCACCTTCCAAACCACCGAACAGAACAAGCGTCCAAACCCGTTTAATGTTCCTGACAGATGACACGGCAGAAGTTTAATGAAGCTGAATAAAGTTCAAATTAAAATATTATCAAGTTTCAGAGATCAAAGCCTAAAAGTTCACTTTGATGCTAATGAACCAGACACAATCGCTCCCAGCTGCTGCTTCACAATGATTAAAACAAGACAGATCTCCCAGATGACAGGGACCAGTCCCATCATGCAGCAGTAGAAAACAAACCTCCCTCGCCCACCTGGAGGCACGCTTGGCGGCCGCACTTCCTGCAGGTACATCCTCCACCGTCAGAGTAGTGACGGTGTGCAGCGCCGCGCCTGTTTGAAGACGCCATTTCAAACTGGGACGGGTTCAAGTTGGCACCCGCTGAGCTGCGAGGATCGTTGATTGGAGACATGCACCTGCTGCGACAAAACCCACCAACAACAAGTGAAAAAAACGCCCCGTGGTGGTTCTGAGGAATCGTATTAGTGAGTGTCGTCTGTTTGAGCAGCCTGTAGACGAGGCATCGCACTCACATGGTCCTTTGAAGACACACCAGTGGCTCCCATGTCCGTCTCTTCAACCTGAAAAGTCCTCCTGATGTTGGTGTGTATGGTTCAAATGGTCACGTGCTCAGGTGCATATGTGTGTGTGTGTTTATTTCTATTTGATCATTGCAGTAAAAACGTTTTATACTTGATTCTCTGCAGTTTGACTGTAAGATTGTTCCCTCTGCCCCAGTTGTAACATATTAAATCATAATAATATTAGGCAGGTGACCGAGATTATCGACCGGACTGAAAGAGGTGGCCGAGGTGTGTGAGTGCTCTTTCAAAATAAAAGCAAGATGCAGGTCTGTAAAATCAGGTTTAAAATTACTTTTATGTTTTTTGACGCATCTGACTTTTTTCCCCAAAATCTATTTCAGACAAAACTGCTTCCAGCTGTGTGTTTGTGTCCCGTTGCTGTTTCAGTTCCTTTAACAAATGCGTTTTCTCACTTTGCTGAAGATGAACTCTGACTACAACTTTATCCAACACCTTTTCAGATGAACTGACACCGCCTGCGGGCCGGGCTTCATCACCCGCTGTCAGTGTTGGACCTCTGAAAGCAGGAAGTCTGAAACCAGAAGAGTGGACGCTCCCTCAGTCATTTTCTCTTGCGGTGGACGTTATTCTGTTAATGAATATAAGGCAGGCTGTATAGGTATTGTGACATCATACATCTGGAGTCTCTCCACCCCCCCCCCCCCCCCCTGAAACTCTGATCACAACAGATGGTGTCACACAGGTCAACAACCTTCACTGCGTGTTTATTGAACTAAAACCTGCGAGTGAGGAAACGAGACATTAATTATTGAACCACTAGTGGGCGCAGTCGAGCACTAATGAAGTCTGCAGCTGGAACAGAGAACTTTCAACCTCTTGATGAGTCACAGTCGTTATATTTTAATGAGTCCTGACGTGACTTTTGTCATCTGTGGTTTCAGACTTTTGGACCTCTGCTGACAGATGGCTCAGGTGTAGAAAAGATGCAACTGCCTGAACAGCGGCGGTGATGCACTGAGGTGACGCAGGAAATACTGGAAATAACCGGACTGGTAGCAGAGCACAAAGACGAGCTCTGCCAAAACATACAGACAGGATCGTCACATTTAGTCCTACAACAAACTACAGGACAAACAGACATGCTGGCGTCCTGGTGGTGCAGGAGGTAAACTCAGGGGAGAACCACCACAGTATGGACAGTTCTTCCTCAGGGGAACATGAATGTCTGTAAAATTCAGTCCTAATTTATCCAACACAGATTTCAGTGTGGATGACAGGATGTTGCCATGTTTAAAGACACGCTGTACTGTTCTTATAATATTTGCAGTAGTATCCTTATTTCTGGATGATGGAGTGGAGAAGGTGAGCAAACTGCCCTCAGGCTGTTGTTTCTCCGCTGTGAGTCACTTGGTTGGATTTATTTGGTTTAAATGTGTTGTGAATAAAGTCAAATATCAAATGGAAATACAGGAGCCTGAAGGTAAAAGCAGCTTTATTAGCTCACCTTGTGGCCACGATGAGGAGGAGCTGTAGGAACTCACAGTTTATTTCATTATTTTATTGGTTGTATTCCAAACCACACGTATGTTTACTCAAATTACTTCAAACGAAGAGAGACATAATAAACCTGGTGTCAGGTTCCCAGTGCACAGATAAAAACTGGCAACATCAGAGGGCTTTACGGCTTCAATTTGCACTCTGCCCCTCTGATGAGTTCATGTGACCCTTGAAACAAAGCTAAAAAAAGAAAAGAAAAAAGAAGATATGACTATAAACTGAGCTTTATAACAGCACATCCTTGACCTGGACATCAGCTGCAGCTCAAGTTCTGCACCTGCTGACGCTGTTTTCATTTCCAGCTTCAGCTCGTCCTCTTTGGGTCATGCTGCATTGGAAGATGCACTTCTGGCACTAATCGAGCTCCCAGTTGAGGTTGTGAGGTTGTGACCACCGTTATTGTATCACCGCAAAACGTGAAATAGCCACGCTTTGGCCTGTGTAGGTGTGAAAGTTACACGTTTTCCTGGATATGAAACCGACTGCGTGCGTAGAGCCGTGTGATTTACATGAAAATGAAACTTATAGCTACAATACAAGGTTGGGGTTTGAGAGGAAAAAAAAAAACACGGGTTAGGAAACGAAAAACAAGTCAAGAAAAACGTTACACTTCCTGGATTCAAATCTCATCGTCCCGTATGGCAGTCTGTGACTAACACCACCGAAAAATGTCCTTTGGGACATTGGTCACACGATACTGCGTTACATGATATTTACGTGCGTTTAAGTTTCACGCTTTCAAAACGTGTAACTTTCACGTCTAAACAAGCCAAAGCGTAGCTACTTCACGTTTTGCTGCGGTGGACCGGCGTGTCTATTTCACCCTTTGCTGTAATACTGGTTTGGTTGTAGAGATGATGCAGAAGCACGGTTTCCTTCCTGCAGAGCGTGGACACTAAACAGGACCGGCAGCAGTACGGCTGCACAGGAGAACCAAACTCTGAGACATTTCACACTTCTCAGTTTAGTGTCGATGTGTTCGGCCCGACTTGAACTGAATTGTACCACACAGGCTGTTATTTTCCTGAACATCAGAATGATCTGAATGAACTGATGCTATTAACCATGTATGGGATGCATTTTTATTTGCTTAGAAATTCTTGTTTCACAGAGTTTTAAGGAATGTTTTTATTGGCCGGTGTATATGAGTCATGTCTCAGTAATCAAGGTGGTCGAGAAGCAAACAAAGAGCCATCTGCAGAGAGCTGATTACTTCCTGGAAGCAGCGCGCTCGCGCTGCGTTTCCCGTTCACTGGGAGTCTGGCTGGTCTGAAGATCTGAGGCAGCTAATTGGCTGGACACAAACACACGAGGAGATGTGTGTGTGTGTGTGTGTGTGTGTGTGTGTGTGTGTGTGTGTGTGTGTGTGTGTGTGTGTGTGTGTGTGTGTGTGTGTGTGTGTGTGTGTGTGTGTGTGTGTGTGTGTGTTGGAGGGGTGCTGTGGGGGGTTGTCACAGGTGATAAAAAATAACCAACAGCATCATTTTGCTTTTATTTAACATTTAGATTGTGCATTAAGCTTTAAACAGCTCTGTTGGGCGGGGGGGTCTGATTTGATTGACAGGCCTAAAGTGAGGTTTCCAGTATAGGTGGGCGGGGCATAGTGTCCACACCTCCCTACTCCCCATCTCGTCCAAATATGGTCACTTCTGGCTCCAAAAAAAACCAAGATGGTGACAGTTGAAATGACTCTCAAACCTCCAACTGATAACAAGACATGTTTTTGCTGATATTATAATACATATTTATATATATTATATAATTATTATATTTTATTATAACACTGCTGTTCACTTTTACCTTTGAGACTTTCTAGTGTTTTTGTATTTCACAGGTTTTCGTTGTGGTCAGTAGTCACTCATCCTTCATGTCTGTCTCTGTTGTATGTATGTCATGTATTATGTGTGGAAAACAAAAGGAAAGCTTGATGACTATATTCATAAAGCACAAAACACTCAATCTGTTTATTGATTAGTTGATCAGGTGGAAATTAATTCGCAACATTTGTGATTATCGATTGTTTAAATCTTTAATTATTGCAAAATATTTGCATGTCCAGGTTTCTGAAATGTGAAATTGCAGACTTTATACACCTGAGGGAGCGGAGACGATCGAACACAGAACCGAGACCTGAAACGAGACACAAGGTGAGTTTCAAAATAAAATAGGAAACAGACATGAAAATAACAGAAGAGCAACTTAACTACAGGGATGAACAGTGACAGGATCATTGGTCAGTGCAGCCAGACAAATAATTCAGACAACAACAGCAAAGCATTATTAAATCAGCTGATAGCTGAAACCTGACTGCATCACAGGCCTGTCAATCAAACAGACACGCCCCCAAAAACACATCTTTTGGAAGTTTATTTTCTAATTCATGACGGATTATTTTCAGATGGACCTCCAGAAAACTAATAAGAAGGAGCGACTCTATCGAATGACACCATGATGGCTTAGAGAGCCTGTTGGAGCCCAGCCCCTTGTGGCCCTCCGCGGTATTGCAGTTTAAGGTTAACCTGTTAACGAAGGCGCTGAAATGAAAAGCGAGACGTTCACACAGGCAGCGTGTCCGCGGCCTCGCGTACAGCAGCGATGCACTGAGGAGTCCAGTTTCAGTCACTACAGCAAATCGGTGGAAAATGTTTTGGTACATTTCACAAGGTTGTTTTTTTTTCTAACCCCCCTGAGGGTGCTTTTCTCTTCTACTTTAAACAAAACTTTGCTCCAAACATCAAACATGGTTTCTCTGAACTCCTCAGTGGAGCTCATGTCGTTCCATTATCTGTTCTGTCCGGTGCAGTCAGTGTTGTTTTCCAGTGACTTGTCTTGTCTTGAAATAACATTCCCATGTTGAAGGAAATGATTTAGAGATCTGAAGTACTTCACTCTCAATGATGAGACCAAGTTGTATGTTTATATGTATGTAACCACACACAGCTGTTTACCGTGTGTGGTGTTTAGTCTGCATGTGGCCGGCCCTGTTTGGACTCCCGTGAACCCGAGCCGTGTGTTGCTATGCGTGTTGTCTTTGTTGTGGGTGTGCTGGCGGAGTTGATGCAGATGACTCAGAGGGAAAGCGCTCGCTGATTCTCTGGGAAACACATCAGCGCAGAGGTGAGTGCAGGAAGCCTTCAACACGCCGCCGTTGCCATGGAAACCGAACTCCTGCAGGACTCGTATTTCATTTCAGTTCAGAGGGTTTGGACGGCCGGACGGATCAGCTGATGGGAAGCTGGATCCATCCATCCACCCATCATCCATCTTCCATTCATCCATCATCCATTCATCCATCCATCATCCATCCATCCATCATCCGTCATCCTTCATCCATCCTTCCATCCATCATCCATTCATCCATCCATCCATCATCCGTCATCCTTCATCCATCCATCCATCCATCCTTCCATCCATCCATCCATCCTTCCATCCATCATCCTTCCATCCATCCATCATCCATCTATCCATCATCCATCCATCCATCATCCATTCATCCATCCATCCATCCATCATCCATCCATCCATCCATCCATCCATCCATCCATCCATCCATCCATCCTTCCATCCATCCATCTATCCTTCCATCCATCCATCTATCCATCCATCCATCATCCTTCCATCCATCCATCCATCCATCATCCTTCCATCCATCCATCCATCATCTGTCCATCCATCCCATCAATCTTCCATCCATCCATCCATCTATCCATCCATCCATCATCCTTCCATCCATCCATCATCCTTCCATCCATCCATCATCCTTCCATCCATCCATCATCCTTCCATCCATCCATCCATCATCCTTCCATCCATCCATCATCTGTCCATCCATCCCATCAATCTTCCATCCATCCATCCATCATCCATCCATCCTTCCGTCCATCATCCATCTATCGTCCATCCATCCGTCCGTCCGTCCATCATCAGTCTATCTGTCGTCCGTCCATCCATTTTTTTTTTCTTGTAAAGACAACAAGTAAATCTGCCACCATGTGTATCGATATATTTCTAACATGACCAGAATGAAGCTTTGTTAAGCTGAAGTCCCACACCTCAGTTTGAGTCCTGGTTCTGGTTCTCCCCTGTGGAACATCTGGTTCTCCCCTGTGGAACATCTGGTTCTCCCCTGTGGAACATCTGGTTCTCCCCTATGGAACATCTGGTTCTCTACTGTGGAACATCTGTCCCCGAGTCTTCCATAACGACTGCTGCTGTATTCAGTTTGAACAGGTACATGTATAACCAGAGGATTGCTGGATTCATGAATGTGGACTGATATGTATGTTATTGTAGTTTTGGACTGGCTTATGTTCAGTCACTCCTGAACTTCACTGCCATCTACTGGACTTCAGGGTGTATGACATTCAGACTAAACGCTCTCTCAGGTTCATGGAGGATCTTCGCCTACAGTTTATACTTTGGCTGAATGATCTGAAAATGTTCCGTCAGTCATACAATCATTTATTTGTTTTTTGAGTAAACTAACTGATGGAGGTGTGTCGGTGTTGCTCCACCTTTCCTTTTGTGTGTTAAAGAGGCTCAGCGGAGTTTTATTGTGAGCACACTTCAAGTTCTCTTTACATTGTGTTAATCATTAAAAACACATTGACGTTTATAAAAAGAGGATTTATTTGCTCATTAAGTGTTTGAAAAGAGTTTTGAACTATTTCTAACTCCTGAATGTTTACTTGTCACAAACTGCCTCGAGGAATGTGACAAGAAGGGAGTCCACCGAAGACAGTCCCTGAAAACAAGTTGAACTTAATAAGAAAGGAAAATAACAGACGCCCAGAATGGAGTGTTGAAGAACAAACACAAAATGATGCCAAAGAAGGAAAGAAACAGACCGAACACAAGAGCCAGCGTTTATAACCTGGAAGGTGCAGGTGAACGGTGTCAGCTGACGACCCTCTCAGCCAATAGGAGGGAGGGGGGGGGGGTCACACAGCCAGTCATCTTCCTCTGCCCAACATGTCGGTCACAGAGCGGAGCTGTGTATTAATGCATGCGTGTCCTCGTGTGCAACAAACCGAGCAGCTGCACAGCACAGAGGCCAAAAAACTCAGCACACTTTACACAACGGTGATGAAATCCTGACAACGACGCAGACGTGAGAATCACGAAGTCGCTCATCAGCACGTTGTTCTGAAATGAATGTGTGTTCCGTGATAAACGGCTGATTTGGAGCAGCTGGCCCTTTAAGGATCCAGCAGGAGCATTTTAATCTATAACAGGTATTTGGAACCGTTACTGAGGAGAGACTTGGGGAAAAAAATAAAAAAAATAATGTACGATTCCACCACGAAAACACTGCAGTCTGCTGCCAAACCAGCAGGAAGCTCCGTTTAACTCGCAGGAGGGTTTTTATTAGCGTGCGTTTTGCAACGTGATTAACAAGAACAGCTGAGGACACCACACCAATAAAAAAGATTTCATCTTTCATAAATGCACGGTACAGAAGCCAAGACAGACTCGTTGTGTATCTGTCAGAGTCCCCTGAGGCCGAGCTGGGCGGATCTGAGGGACCCCCGGCAGGACCCCGCACCGCAGCTTTCATCGCAGAGGCCTCTTTTCATGGTGGAACGACTGGATTAAACCAATTCACTCAAACAGCAACGAGATCGATGTGGTTCTTTTCTGTTTATTTTTCTGCAAAGTAAAAATCTCTTTTCAAAGTGCATTAGTACAATATTAAGTTGGCACGCGGCCGGTGTCGTCTATCGACATCCTGCACGTCAGTCACCACAAACACAAGTCCACCTTTAACACAAGTCCACCGTAAATCTGTCCTCCGACTGAACGTCACCTGAAACTGTGCTACCTTCATCACTGCAGACATCAGCTCAGTCTGACACAAGGATGAAAAAAAGAAGCAGCTTGTTTTCAACAATCACTTCTTTTTTTCCTTTTTTTTTTTGCAATCAGTTCTAGCCCAAATGTTATTCTGGTGATTGTTATTGATCAGTCTACAGACATCAGGTGATGCGTTTTTAAAAAAGAGTTACTTTTTTGGGGACAATTTGGAAATAGTTTGCGTGATGCTGACAATACAAATTATTATTATTATTATTATTTTTTTTGTGATGACAAAAAAAACAACCAATAACATACATAGCATCATAATGAAAAACAAGGAAACAAAACAATTATTACACCCACATATGGAAGCTGAGAGTGGCCATGGTTACAGTTTACAAGCTGTATTACACTTACATTTATGTAAAAAATAAATGTGATGAATATCTCTTATGTCAAGAAAAACGAAAAAGTAAAAAAAGAGCTAAAGAAAGAAAAACTGAATTCTCATCACAGGTCGTCTCTAAATAAACAATCAAAGTAACGGGATCAAAAATCATTAAAAAAAAAAAGAAGGTTGAGTGCAAACAAAGCCGCTCTCCGTTTCCATACTGATGTCCTCTGATGTTCTGTGAACCAGTCTGAATGTTCACCACATCTTTCAAATACTCCTTAAAAAAAAACACAAAAAAAACAACTGGAGGAAACAACAAATGAGTTCGGTGTGACGGCGACTTTAAAGACATGAAAAATGGACTCAAAGGATGAAAACATCTCGGGACGTGTTTTCGTCTGAGGCCCATAAACCATCACGCACATCGATCATGGCTTTACGTTTCCCTTGGCTTTAACATACAACAATGTGCTTCACTTTTTTTTAAATTTATTATTATTTGGCAAAATGTCCATCAACCGTGAAGAAGAAAACCAGAAAGAAGCTGAAGAGGAGAGAAAGGCAACAGGAGTCGTTCAGAGGATCATCGGCCCGCGATCCTCCGACCCTTCACCACACCGACAGAGTTCATCGTCCGCACTTCGTGAAATGTTTAAACAAACGACGACACGCGAAACATCCTCGTTAACGGATTGATTTCACGGTAAGTAAAGCGCAGGTGTGACGTCGTCAACGCGCCCGAGTTCTCCTGATGTCATAATGTCTGCTGTGAAAGTTCCCGCCACAATTCAGATCTGTGATTCATGAGAAAAAAAAAAAATCTCACTCCTAGTTATAAAAAAAAAAAAAATCCACTGACAGCTTCATCTCATTACGAAGAATCCCACAACTCCACAAACACTCAGCGGAGTTGAGAGGAAACTCATAAAAAAATCGGGTTTTCTTTGCAGGTTTCCAGGAACGACAGAACTGAAGTGGACGAATGACTGGAGACAAAAACTAGACAGCGAGGACGATGTTACGCTACGAGAGGAATCCGTCTAGTGATGGAAGACACATTCACCGTGAGCAAATATATACAAAATACACTGAAATAAACAATGTGGTTTATGGCCATAATTCACCGTGTGCAAAGAATCATTCAAACACTGCATGAACGGAAGCTGAAGGAACTTCACACGCTTCAAATGAAATCAAAGGACTTAAAGACAAACATCGTTTAACGTCAGATTGAAGATCAGCTCGTCGGTTTCGTCTGAAGGAGCGATTCAAACTCCACTGGAGGAATTCTGCTCGTTAAAACGTGGCAGCTCCATGTAAGACATTTCCTCTTTTTCTGAGTGAAGACACCAAGATGCCACTAGAGGTCTCCGTTTCTGAGCTGAGCCTCCTGGACCAGCTGAGCCACAGCCGGGTCAGTCTAACAAAGTGTGTGTGTGGGGGGGGGGGTGTCAGTCTAACAGGGAGGAGGGGGTGTCAGTCCAACAGGGGGTGATGAACCTGACACACAGAGTCACTTCTGCAACAAACAAACCCATTTCCCAAAAGGTCAGAAGTTCCCTTTAAAGCAGTGAAATGGAAAGATGACGCATTTAACGGTGGTTACAAGCTGCTGTGTGTGTGTGTGTGTGTGTGTGTGTGTGTGTGTGTGTGTGTGTGTGTGTACCGTTAATGGACCTGTGGTGGATTCACAGGTCTGACTGTCTTCTTGAATGATTCATCCAACAAGCAGCCCGAAGAACGAAGTCCGTCTCCAACAGTAACCAACTCTCTGACCTGCTGACTGAATCGGACGCAAACATCAGGCTTCAACACTCTGAAACACATCTGGGGACACATCTGGGGGCACAACGTCCTGCAGGAGGAGTCTCCGAGAGCTCTTGTGTCTCCCTCTGGTTCACGTGATGAACTCCTGCCACTGACCGGACCGGGATCTGACAGGATCACTACATCTAGAGGTTCATTAAACCTCCATCTTACTTCTGTAGCTTTGGCCAATCTCAAGAGTTCAAATTAGACTTTGCTCACCAAAGTAGTTACAAGATAAGTTAGGTTGTAAACTAGCCAGATTATCTCCCCTAGTTTTATCTGAGGTCAGACTCAGGTGAGCTGAAATGTTTGTATTTGAAATGTTCTGGTTCCGTCTCAAGCGGTTCTTCGTCCCGACTCTGGTCCCTTCGTCAGTATGTTTAAAAACAGGAGCCTCCAAACGGTAGATCCAAGAGATCTGCGGAAAAACAAAAGCTTGGAGACTCCTGTTTTAAAAGCAGCCTGATGATGTATCGAAGTTGGACTGAGGTTGGACTGACTGAGGTTGGACTGAGGTCGGACTGACTGAGGTTGGACTGAGGTTGGACTGACTGAGGTTGGACTGCGGTCGGTTTACTCTCTGGTTTGTGTGTTTGGAGATAAATTAGAATCATTTGAACAACAGACTAATTATGAAAATCTCGGACCGAGGTTGAAATTTCAACACAAATCTGAACAGACGTGTTGATGAAAATAAAATGCAGAATGACTGAACTGATCACTGCAGTGAACGGAGCACCTCTGTGATCCTTTACAGCCGACTACATTATTCAAGTGTGGGAAACTCAATCTTAACGGACCCACTCAATTGACTGGAATTTGAAGGGAAAAAAAATAAGGTTAACAAATTACGTTCATATCTGCTGGAATGTGATAAATCATAAAATACTGAATCATCTTCCACAGAACTATTCCTGTCAGGTGATTGGCTGTGAGGACGCAGGTTCACTGTGTTGTTATGGGGAAGAAGTGATGAGGTAATCACCAGAGAATCAAACTCTCATATCTATCAATGAGCTTTGGTCCTTCATGGAGTCATGAATTCAAAATGGAAAAACATTCGGTTCTGACGAAGCACGTCGAGTCCATTAAGACTTCACTTCTTGAAACAGTGACATCAAACTGACATTTTTTTAAGGTTTCAGTTTGAATAAAATAAAATTAAATAAACCTTCAGCTGACATCTGTTGAACTATGGAAGCATCCCGATTGGTCGAGCCGCCTTGGAACCATCATCTTACTCAACGTTTGGCACAAATAGGACGAGTTCATGACTGAACCCTTTAAAGAAAGGAGCAGGAAGTGGAGCAGGAAGTGGAGCAGAAACACGTCAGACTGCTTTATGCGCCGGGTCAGATCGGTCCGCTCCTCCTTCCTGCCGATGCGATGGCAGCACCGGCTGGTCCTGTCGCCGTGGTAACGTCCTGTTCATCGAGGGGCCCGGGAGCCTCTCGGTGCCTCACACCCCGGAGTCGGAGTACATGCCGTTGATCAGGTAGTCCACCTGCGTGTAGTCTTTCCTCCGGTAGCTCTCGTAGGCCTGCGTGACGAACACGCCCACCGTGACGAAGAAGAAGAGTAGGCCGAAGAGCAGGACGGCCAGCAGGGACGCCGTGTCCGCCAGCTGCCGGGTCAGAGCCGACCCCGCCGCCTCCAACCCGGCAGCCTGGGTGGCTGAGGCCGGAGCCTCGCTGTGGCTGGCAGAGGGGACGGTGACGGTACCGGTACCAGTACCGGGTACGGAAGCAGGCGTCTGAACGGGAGGCGTCCTGGTGCTCGCTGACTGTGATGGAGGCGGTTTTGGAGCTGTGGGTGGAGGGATGCTGGTTGTTGCATTAGTTGGAAGTTGTGGGGCTGCTGCTGTTGTTGTTGATGCTGTGGTTGTAGTACCTCTTGTTGTTGGTGGTGGTGTGGTTGTAGTAGCTATTGTTGTTGTTGTTGGTGTGGTTGTAGTAGCTATTGTTGTTGGTGGTGGTGTGGTTGTAGTAGCTATTGTTGTTGTTGGTGGTGGTGTGGTTGTAGTAGCTATTGTTGTTGTTGGTGGTGTGGTTGTAGTAGCTATTGTTGTTGTTGGTGGTGTGTGGTTGTAGTAGCTATTGTTGTTGTTGGTGGTGGTGTGGTTGTAGTAGCTATTGTTGTTGTTGTGGTTGTAGTAGCTATTGTTGTTGTTGTTGCTGTGACAGTAACGGTTGTGGTAGCTGTTGGAGGTCGTGGGGCGGCTGTTAGAGTTTTTATTGCTGTAGATGATGGTGGTGTTGTGTTTGTTATCGTTGTTGTTGGTGTTGTCCCCGGTACAGCGACTGCGTCCTCTCCGTGCTCGGCGGTACTGGTGCTGGTGATGGATCCAGGATGGGCAGAGCCCGGCGTGGTCGAAGGAGGCTGGCGGTCGGGTGATCCTGACTGCTGATTGGACGGCGGTTGTTTGGATGGAGTTTCAGCAGTGTGGTTGACGGTTGAAGACGAGTTTCCTTTAAAGGTGGAGTCAATCAGTACATCCAAGACGGATGGTTCTGCTGTCACACGGCCGAAATGGATCTCTGACAAACCCTCCGTTGCTGCATCTCTGCTGACAGAACCTTCAGCACCTAAACAATAACAGAACAAAAGGTCCAAATTCATGGAAGATAAAAACAGATTCATTGGTGTTACAAACTGAAAGTTTTTCTCCTGATGTCCACAAGGAGGCGCCGAGTCGAAGTTCCTCCCACTTTAAAAACAGACAGCTGGACACTTAAACCAAATTTATCTGAACAAGAAAAATAATCTCATTTTCAGTCAACCTCTTCTCACATCAATTCAAAACCCCATTAGAAAAAAAACATCAAAACAGGAAGTGACGGGGTTGATGGGAAATGTGGTCTCCATGAGAATCAGTGTTTGTTTTGGTGCATACTGTGTGTTGAATTAATATCATTTAAAACACATTTTCACTCCTTGTTCTCACAGCAGATGCAGCTTATGTATTTTATATCACAAGTGTCATTTTTATGACTGAGGAATGTTTTTGCAACTGAGCCCCCTGATGTTTTTTTGAAGTTCAGACAATTAAAAAGTTAAGAACTTGAAATATTTCCAGCAGTTTTCTGTCATGTGCAGCATGTTTATTATCATAGGAAGTGGTTACGTGGGACGATTTCTTTAATACGTAGTAGTTATAAAATAATTGGCCAATTTCTGTAATTTTCTTATGCATTACAATAAAAGAAAATAAATAAAATCACACTAAACTCAATTCTTAGAAAAGCTGCTAAAAAACTGGATCCCAGACATCGTGGAGGAAGCGGTAACAGTGTACATGTGTGTGAGGCTGCATTAAAACCTATTAAAAGATGAGCTAAAATGTATTAAAAAAACAAGAGTAGAGAATAAGCTTTAATGTTAATCTGGGAAGATTTAACCTGCTGCAATCCAACAATGAATTATAAATAAAACTTGGTGTACCATGAGGTGTCAGCAGCAGGACGATTAACCCTTTAAATACTGGAAATATTACTACAGTTAAAAAGTTTACCAGGTACCAATTTTCCATTTGCAGTTACCTGCTGTGGCGTTGAGCTGGATGTCGGGATCACCGGGAGCTCCTGGTTCATTGAGAGATACTGAGAAGGAGGAGGATGAGGAGGAGAGGATGAGGAGGAGCAGCAGGCAGAAGAGGTGGACACACACCCGAGGACTCAGCTGGAGCATCGAGGAGTTCAGGGACATGGTGGGCTGGGAGGGATAGAGACAGACACACACACACACACACACACACACTCACACACACACACACTCACACACACACACACTACCTTACACACTCACATGGAACTAGAGCTACACACACACACACACACACACACACACACACACACACACACACACACACACACACACACACACACACACACACACACACACACACGTATTATTATGATGAATGATTGAAGTCTTTCTCTGTTCATTTTATGCCACTATTAATCTACAGGTCTAACCAAAGTTTAATAACACATCATTAAACATACAAACAGGGATTTTATTACAATCAGGAACAAAAACTGGATGAAAAGTCTCTGTAATATCCACATAAAATATCCACATATAAGATGCCTCCAAACTTCACCAGAAACTACGACAAACTGCATCCAGCTTTTTACCACAAGAGAAGAAGAGTTTGTCTACAGGCTAACAGAGAGGAGAAGAAGAGTTTGTCCAGAGGCTGATAGAGGAGAAGAAGAGTTTGTCCAGAGGCTGATAGAGGAGAAGAAGAATTTGTCCAGAGGCTGATAGAGGAGAAGAAGAGTTTGTCTACAGGCTAACAGAGAGGAGAAGAAGAGTTTGTCTACAGGCTAACAGAGAGGAGAAGAAGAGTTTGTCTACAGGCTGATAGAGGAGAAGAAGAGTTTGTCCAGAGGCTGATAGAGGAGAAGAAGAGTTTGTCTACAGGCTGATAGAGGAGAAGAAGAATTTGTCCAGAGGCTGATAGAGGAGAAGAAGAGTTTGTCTACAGGCTAACAGAGAGGAGAAGAAGAGTTTGTCTACAGGCTGATAGAGGAGAAGAAGAGTTTGTCTACAGGCTGATAGAGGAGAAGAAGAGTTTGTCTACAGGCTGATAGAGAGGAGAAGAAGAGTTTGTCCAGAGGCTGATAGAGGAGAAGAAGAGTTTGTCTACAGGCTAACAGAGAGGAGAAGAAGAGTTTGTCTACAGGCTGATAGAGGAGAAGAAGAATTTGTCCAGAGGCTGATAGAGGAGAAGAAGAGTTTGTCCAGAGGCTGATAGAGGAGAAGAAGAATTTGTCCAGAGGCTGATAGAGGAGAAGAAGAGTTTGTCTACAGGCTAACAGAGAGGAGAAGAAGAGTTTGTCTACAGGCTAACAGAGAGGAGAAGAAGAGTTTGTCTACAGGCTGATAGAGGAGAAGAAGAGTTTGTCCAGAGGCTGATAGAGGAGAAGAAGAGTTTGTCTACAGGCTGATAGAGGAGAAGAAGAATTTGTCCAGAGGCTGATAGAGGAGAAGAAGAGTTTGTCTACAGGCTAACAGAGAGGAGAAGAAGAGTTTGTCTACAGGCTAACAGAGAGGAGAAGAAGAGTTTGTCTACAGGCTGATAGAGGAGAAGAAGAGTTTGTCTACAGGCTGATAGAGGAGAAGAAGAGTTTGTCTACAGGCTGATAGAGGAGAAGAAGAGTTTGTCTACAGGCTGATAGAGAGGAGAAGAAGAGTTTGTCTACAGGCTGATAGAGAGGAGAAGAAGAGTTTGTCCACAGGCTGATAGAGGAGAAGAAGAGTTTGTCTACAGGCTAACAGAGAGGAGAAGAAGAGTTTGTCCACAGGCTGATAGAGGAGAAGAAGAGTTTGTCTACAGGCTAACAGAGAGGAGTGACTGCCACCTAGTGTCAGTTCTGTGGAAGCAGCACACTCAGTCCCTCGTTTCTTTCATCTAAAAAGCCCTCAAACCTTTTCCAAAGTGTATAATTTCACATAAATACAAAGAAATCTGTTATTAATTTCATTTAACATCCAGGTTACTGGAGCTTCTTGATGTAAACAGGAAATAAACAGTTCAACAATGATCATTTCACATCTGCTGCAGTCAGAACAAAGTTAAAAGCATCAAAGTGACGTGAACTCTTCTCCTGGTTTTAGTGAACAGTGACTTCTGATTTCTGGCTGACAGGATGTCTGCATGCAGTGGGACCGAGAGGAAGCATGTATAAAGAGACTCAAACTAAACCACGCTGCACGTCATCGTCATGAATCAAGAGGGACCTTGCAGCACCAAACATCACCAAAGTGTCTTTGCAAGTGGGAACTGGTGCAGTTCCCATTTTCAACAGAGCTGCATGAAACAACACAGAAATAACAAACAGTACAACAGGACTCAACAGGTAAAGATGAAAGCAGCCACGAGGGAAACCGCAGCAGGATGTATTGAACAGACCCAGAGGGACTTCTTCAAGTTGTCCTGAAGGGACAGATCGCAAGGTCAGCTTTTAAAATGCTGACAGCTGAACCACCACCAGATGGAGGTGTGTGGTGACTGGACATTAGAGCAGAGCTCATTTCAAATCTGCATAATAAAGACAAAAAATTACATTTCAAAAAAAAGTTCACTGACTTTTTACAAGAACCTGAGTTTAGACCGTAAACTCGCATTGATCAGGAGTGATGAAGATGAAGATGAAGGAAGTGAGAGGTAGAGCGACCTGCCCTGAACGCAAACAGGAAAACACTCAAAAGGTCGCTGCAGGCGCCAACGTGGAGAAAAGCAGCGGTGCGGCACGCGCTCTGACGCACGCACGCGCTCTGACGCACGCACGCGCTCTGACGCACGCACGCGCTCTGACGCACGCACGCGCTCTGACGCACGCACGCGCTCTGACGCACGCACGCGCTCTGACGCACGCACGCGCTCTGACGCGTGTCAACAACGACTGACGGTTACAGCGAGAAAAGACCAAAGTCCGGTCCGGATGAACCCGGACTTCTTTGGGGATTTTCTCATCTGAAAGGCTCCTCCGGTTCTTCTCCGGTTCTTGCTCGGTTCGTGTCCGGTTCGTGTCCGGTTCTTGCTCGGTTCGTGTCCGGTTCTTGCTCGGTTCTTGCTCGGTTCGTGTCCGGTTCTTGCTCGGTTCGTGTCCGGTTCGTGTCCGGTTCGGTTCTTGTCCGGTTCTTGCTCGGTTCTTCTCCGGTTCTTGCTCGGTTCTTCTCCGGTTGTCGGACCTGAACGAACCTTTCACGCGAGAAAAAAACTAACAGAAGTCCCAAAGTCGTTGGTGACCCGGAGGCCCCGAGGACGTCCAGTCAAACACAAACACCACAGTTCGTCTGGAGACCCGTCTGGGGTCTTCGTTACCCAGCTCACACTGCGGCCACGGCACCGACTCGTGTGTCAACCAGAGGGGGACAAACGGGGGGACAAACGGGGGACTCGGCCCGTTAAAGCTAACACAGGGCCGGCACGGAGCCGAGGTCTCCGCCGGTAGTCCAGGTAATGAACCCAAACGTGTGCTGCGGGCAGGTAGAGTCCGAAATGAGTCACCTGAGACGGAACAACGTGACGAAGAGCGGGAGGGACGTCAAGCGGTGAGGACACGTGTCTCCCAGTTGTACTGGAGCGCGAGCTGGTGCTCACGAGACGTTTTCTGTCCACTACCTGCATGACGTCATGACCCCTGCGAACACGTTCCCTTGCTCAGAGTTCAGAGTTCAGAGTTCAGACTTACCTGCTCCTCAACGACGGTCCGCTGAAGCCGACAGACAGACGGGCTGATGTCAACACATCCTGGGAGCAGCAGGAAGCCGCTGCCTTCTTCTTCGCTTCTTTTAAAGGAGCATCGTGAACAACTTAAAGCTGCACACCGCCACCTAGTGGACGACTCTGTAACATCACGTTATTTTCAACACTTCAGCAGATGCAGCTCACATTAAAGCTGGAGTTATATTCTGCCCAGCCAGTGTCACTGTTGTCAGACTGATGAACATGCAGTTCCTCCCGTGGGCCGGTAGGGGGCCTACTGGTCGGTTCAGGAGCCTGTTAATGATACCCAGTGAACAGTACCAGCCACAGGTGTATCAGACCTTCATCATCACAGAAAAAAATAACAAACACATTGGTAACGTTACGGTGTGGTTAGGTTTTGACACCAGAACTACTTGGTTAGAATTTGGAAAATTATAAATAAAACATCATTGAATACTTAATCTTAATACTTAATACTTAGTCAACGTTGACTTGTTTCACATGGCACATGACTGGGACACAAACAGTGTCTCCTGGGTGAAAGTCCCGTGTTTTTTTTTTTATCCATGTAGTCTCTACATGGACTTTGTCACTCTTTGTACTCGTCTGACTTCCTCATTTCACTTAATCACTGCAGCCACTCGAGTTTGCACTTGCTGTAACCTTCCAGACTAACAGTAAGTGCAGTTAGCCTAGGTTGGTTCAGTAGTTCCCTACAAGACCATTTATTCAGGACAGATAATAATAATGATGATAATAATAATAATCTTTATTTGTATTGCACCTTTCATGCAAGAAATGCAGCTCAAAGTTCTTTACAGCAAGAAAATGACATGGTGTTTTACATTAAAACAGATATAAATTAACATTTAGAAAAATGGAAAAGAAATAAAATGCATAAGAGCAGATAAAACACACAAAATAAGAAAAAAAAAAAAATATAGAAGTTGCAAATTAGAATCACCATTTCGCTGTTGTCTGCCTTCACCAACCAGTCAGCTGTCCGTCTCCCTCCATGTTTATCCACACTCATAATGTCTGGAGTGAACACTTTGAGGGAATTTTTTTTAATAAATGTGATTCTGACAGAACAAAAGGTTGTTGCCATGACAGAAGATAATGCTTCAAATCTGGATGTTGTTGCAAAGGTGCTACAGATTCAGAAGATCTGTACATTCATCACAGTTTAGATTAGTGTCACACTCAGGATCTGATATAGATAGACATCGCATTCACAGCAATGGGACGGACTGATAGGATGGATGAGAGATCACTTTGACTTGACCTCTGATCACCAAATTTGAATCACTTCAAATTTGAAATCAAGTGAATGTTTGCGATTTTCCTCAAGGCGTTGCTGAGATGTCATGTTCACAATGGGAAACTGATGTGAGGTTACAGTGACCTTGAACTTTCAAAATCTACAAATTCATCGTTAGGTCCGAGTGAGCATTTGGGCCAATTTTGAAGAGATTCCCTCCAGGCGTTTCTGAGATGTCGCATTTTGGAGCATGGGTAAATGTGAGGCGACACTGACCTTGAACTTTGACCTTTGACCACCAAACTCTAGTTCATTCCTTTTTAAGGCCAAATTAACTTTTGTGTCAAGTTTGAAGAAATTCCTTTCAGAAGGTGTTCTGAAAACATAATGACACTGTCTGGCATAAATATAAATAATCCAGAAATGTATTAACATGTTGGTTGTTCAAGATGTGGGACATCTGAGGACATGAACATGTGTGAAGTTCCCCTGTCATGTGTTCATGGTGCAGGAGTCTGTAGGGCGGGTATGTTTACACATACTGCACAAGGAACTGGACTCCGGTTGCAACTTGTTCTTTATGTACCATACATACACAGAAACAGACATAAATACAGACATTTAGAGTTAAATTGACATGTGAATGTGGAAAAACGTATTAAACATGGGGATCAAGTTCAAAGTCAAATTCAAAATCCTTTATTGCCTTGAAATTTCAAACAAAACACAACTGTTGCCTCACCATGAAAAAGTTTCCTCAAAGATTCAAACTGTCGTCATCAACACAGAACTTAGGTCGAAGTGAACTAAGTATGTAAAAATAAATAGCAGTCCATCCGTGACGCAGTTTGCTGCGCAGCTCTGAAGCGTCGCGGCCGCCCCTCGGACCTTATCAGACGGAGGGTGACGTGAGGACTCGGGGCGCGCGCCTCGGTCAGTGTCACATATCCGAGGTGGGACGGCCAATTAAATTCCGACACTGTCCGCGACTCGCTCACTCCCTCCCACACCCGCCCACACACACACGCACACACTTCCGCACGCACGCACACACACACTTACGCACACAATCCGCGTGGCACGTCGTGCAGAACTGAAAGTGAGGCAGTCACAATCAGACAGAACCTGCTCAGGAGCCTTGTTTGTGGACCGAACCGTCGCCATGTCTCTGCCCGCCGCCTCCCGGCTCCTCAGGAGCGCTCTGAGGACTCAGCTGCTCTCCGCCGCCAATCTGACGTCTAAACCCGCCAAACACAATGTCTCTGCAGGGGTGAGTTCACTGGGGCTCCGCCGCCCTGCCCCACCCGGTCATTAAGTTTTGTTTGCGCACTTTCCTTCCACCTGCGTCAAATTAGCTCTCCCTCTGAGAAATATCTATTCATGATTTAAAACAAGTGCTGATTGGCTTGCCTTTTATTCCTGCGCTTCCTCATTATATCAGGACTTGTGAATATATCCAATCACTTTGTGGAAGTGCGTCAGTATCTCGCCATGATTCAGCCTTAATCCAACACGTAGTCCTCCGAGCTGGGAGCGCGTGCACAGCAGCAGACTGGACCCAGGAATGTGCTGATAACCTGCAGCTGAGCCATCCAGAACCTTTGTCTCAGTGGAAACAGTGGAGGTTTGACATTAAAGTGTCCCTGTGTAAGTTTGATACGGTGACGTCGCCGCAGAGACGCGCGCTCGTGCCATGCGTTCGACCTTGACGGTGGACAGGTCAGACAGGGGGACAAATTAAATACTGAAAGACAGGACTGAAATCAGTGTTGTTTACCCAGTCACAGGGAGGATTCAGGAAATATTCCAACACGGTTTGATTATTAACTTTTAACATCTCAGATTACATTTGACTGGAGCAGCTTTGTGTTGAAGTGTACACAAGCTCCCGCACTATATTCACCTGTGTTTACCAGCGTCTCTGTCGTCCTCCTGACATCAACCAGGTGCGTCAGATAAAGACGATTTCTCTTTTGTGGCCGTGTGTCCCTGCAGGAGCAGGCCATCGCTATGACCGCCCTGTTCGCGGCCATCCTGGGTCCTTCGGGCTGGGTACTAGTTCATCTGGAGGACTACAAGAAAAAGGCGTAGAAGAAGAAGAGGAAAGAGGAAGACGAGAGCGTCGCTCCGGCCCAGATGAAGATGCGGACCGGACGGCTCCTCTTCCTCTCGCCGTCGTCCGTCCCGATGATACCAAATATCAGTTTTCTGCTTGCGTTCTTGTTGACCTCTCACCAATAAATACATGTATGATATAAAGACTGGGATCTTTGTATGAGGTGTTTGATGACTAAAAAAAGGCTGCAATAAGACGTGTTTTTAATGAATTCTTTGCGTCGTGGCCCCGCCCCCTTCCTCTACGGAGCCAAGATGGCGACCGTTTAGGTTGGAAAGTGGCCCGAGTTTCTCACTTCTTCTTTGGAGCATTTTGAGTGCTTCGTCCTGGTACTGGTAGTGTTCTGGTGTTTCTGTACATCAGTGTGAACACACTGAAGTACTCAGAGTACACACAAGTATGCCATTTTGGAACAGAGCACTGGTCTCCATGGAAACCGACTCTGAAAATATCCCCCAAGAATCTCCCTTTTTATCCATAACTTCTCATTGTGGTCTCCACAGGCCTTTAAAAACACATTATTGACCACAGCTACCGGTATGTTTGTTATGTGCCTGATCGCCCCATCGGAGGCGTCTCCTTACATGTCAATCAATTATTTCAGTATATTAAGTGTCCCGTCTTACGCAGGGTGACCAGATTTAAACAAACCCAATGTGGGACAAAGTACGTTTGTGTGAGACGTGTTACCAATGCTGAGAGGTCGTCTGAAATGTTCACGCCTATCCAACTCGGAGCATAAAAACGTTATACTTATGCAGATTAAAGGTTATTTATTTTGGTGTTATGTGGTGCTTGTTTACTCCCACGGTCTGCAGACCTGTGTGGGGGTACGAGTGCCGCACAGTGTGGTGAAGTTATTCCAACTGCTGTTCCCTGACCTGTCTCAATCATCTTTGGGTTTCCGTGGTAACGTCTTTGTTGCGTAGCTGCATTTCCAGATTTTAGAAAAGCGTCCGTCCATCGTCTCAACATGTGGGACGCAGGACGAGGGGTGAAAATGCTGCTGAAGCGTGACACCTGGCCACCAGCTGGTGCCGAGTGCACATCTTGAACCTGTGGAGCCGATGACTCAGCACTGTGTCCCACAGAAGAAGTTAAATACATTTACATCTTTTGAGACACTTTAATTTACCAATATTTTCCATTAAAACTGTAAAATAATCATAATGTACTTTGTTATCCTTCCATTATGTTCACAACACCAAAAATACATAAATGATGATGATGATGAGTGTATTTTAATATTACATCCTATTTTGAACCTTTCACCTTTGAACTAATCAAAGATGGAGGATTATAAATACCAGAGTGACATCTTCTGCTGTTCTGATGAAAAGGTCCAAAACCAGAACCTGTTGTGAGAGGAACCACAGAACCTCACAGGAGACACGAAAGTCTTCAGGGCTTTTTGTTTGATTTGAACTTCAGACACACAGTGTTCACATTTCTGTAAAACTAAATGATTTAACTTGCGTGGACTTGACTTTGGAAGGCGGGCCGTCCCGACCCACAACAACGGTAACCCTGTTTCTGATTTGAGCAGAGTTACAGCGAGGAGACGTCTGCAGGAGAACGGGAGGAGATCTCGGGGGATGGGAGGAGATCTCGGGGAACGGGAGGAGATCTCAGGGGACGGGAGGAGATCTCGGGACGGGAGGAGATCTCGGGGAACGGGAGGAGATCTCGGGGAACGGGAGGAGATCTCGGGGGACGGGAGGAGATCTCGGGACGGGAGGAGATCTCGGGGAACGGGAGGAGATCTCGGGGAACGGGAGGAGATCTCAGGGGACAGGAGGAGATCTCGGGACGGGAGGAGATCTCGGGGAACGGGAGGAGATCTCGGGGGACGGGAGGAGATCTCGGGACGGGAGGAGATCTCAGGGAACGGGAGGAGATCTCAGGGGATGGGAGGAGATCTCGGGGAACGGGAGGAGATCTCAGGGGACGGGAGGAGATCTCGGGACGGGAGGAGATCTCGGGGAACGGGAGGAGATCTCGGGGAACGGGAGGAGATCTCGGGACGGGAGGAGATCTCAGGGAACGGGAGGAGATCTCAGGGCTCCGACTGGAGTCAACGTGGAACGGACAGGAAACTGGAATGAAGGCGAGATTCAGGTAAAGACTTGAAGGCAGCAGGAGGTCTGAGTCGTGGTACGACGTGGATGAAGGAGGGATCTGAGACCAGGAGGTGATTTACTGCTGGAGGTGATTAGTGGGATGAAATTCAGCGGTTCCAGGAGTTGATGAGCAGCAGCAGGTGGAGCCTGACAGAGGCCTCACTGCTCCTTCACACTCCAACACACTGAACCTGAGGAGCACTGAGAGCAGAGGGGCGATCAAACCCCAACATGACTTCAAGTGCTCCTTATAGTTCTTCTCTTTTTCAACAAATAAAAAGTTGCTGTTGAACATGTCGTCTCACTCACCAAGCAAACACACCGTTTTCACAGGAACTACTTTCTGTCCATGAACAGTCTGATTAAACCGTCGTGTTGCAGATCACATAAAAGACATGAAGACACAGCAGAAGATGGTAGTTGAAACAATTTATTTCATAAAAAATATGAACCGTTAATTTACCTTTTGGATCCGTTTGAAAATGAGACCCAGTCAGGCCACGAAAGAAATCCAGTCATTTCTACATCTGGAGCTCCAACGATGAAGTCAGATGACTTGTTGCAGTTTGTACACATCAGCTCCTCTCAGCTGAACATCAGGGAGTTTCTGTCCTTTCAAAATAAAACTGTCTGTTTGTTCGGCCTGAATGGAAGCTCACGTCTACAGAGGGAGAATGGAAACAGCTGAAGTACAAGGAATGACAAAAGTAAATTGAAATTATGGGATAGAAAGTAAGAATTATTATAGATATCTGAAGCAAATACATGAACTAAGAACTACATCCTAGTTCAGAGGTTGTAGTTTGTGGTGCTCCTGAGCTGCTTTGATCGTAATAATGCAGGACAGTTCAACAGGAGCACGGCTGCATCCTCCAGTGATACAAAACCTGAACATCACAACCGTCAGGAGCAGATCTACTGCAGAAAAACATCTCCGATTTTAATATTAAACTTTCCTGTTTGATAAAGTTTAGTTAGATCTGGTGGTGACCTCAAGGTGACCTTGTAAAAATAAATCACCGGTTTGACGTGTGGATGACTGACAGGTTTGTGTGGCTGCTTTCTTCAGGTATTTTATTTTATTTCAGCGTCCTTAACATTTTCAATCCAGTTTTATCCTCCTTCTTTAAGTAGCTCTTAGAACATTAGCATGTGAACTATGACCCCATCTGGGTCTCTGATGTAAAGACAATCATCTGGGAAATATATGTAATTAATAAGTCATATAAGAGTTATAAGACTTATATCACAACACAAGGTTTTCTACCTTCTAAAATTATAACATACTTCACATTTTGTTGATGGTTTTTAAAATCCAAGTGTCTTCAAACAAAGTGTCTTCAAGCTGCCGATGAGCACAGAGGATGACGTTATATGGGACGTATTCAACATCTTCAGTACCAGCTGGAGTTATGAATGTGGACCCTCCTGAACCAGAACCAGAGAACACACATCACATAAAACAAACTCTATAAAATGTGCAGCATAAAAGCCGAAGTGTCGATGAGACTCTGTTTCATTTGTTGTGGATGTGATTTCAGTCAACATGTGAGCAGATAAAAAGTCCACAGAGTTAAAAGTTGATTTAAAACAACAAAAAGAAGTTTGTCAGGCAAAAAAATGTTTAAAAAAAAGTCTGTCAGGCAAAAAAAAAGCTCAAAAATCACCTCATTAGTTTCAGACACGGCTCTCCCTGGTTTTATAATTTCACTTCGCCATGACTTGGTTTGATTCTGTTGTCTCAGATGTAACAGACCTGCCGGACTGAGGAGGAGCTGCTGAAGTGTTCAGTGAACATGAAGAACTGAAGACATTTCAGTTCCTCGCTGTGAATCTGCACAGAAAAACTACAACGCTGTCGAGGCTTCGGCACCGTCGGCGTCATCATTACAAATATAGGAAAACATTTCTGGAATGTCTTTGTGCACAACTTGCACAAGGATTAAAATACAAAGTACTTCCAGAGATTATTCGAACACAAGTCGTCTTTGTGTTCAGGTGGATTCCCGACGGTGAACCGGCAGCTTCCTGTGCGCATGTTTCAATGCATGTTTGTTTGGTAACGTGAAACATTAAAGTCCGATCTGAACTTTAAACCTTTTCACTTCATACAAATCTAATAGAGTGCATTTTAAACTTGAACTGAGTGTGTGTGTGTGGAGGGAGGGGAGAGGGGGGAGGGGGGCTCACAGATCATGTGTGCACAAAGGGCCTCTAGTACGGTGGCCCTGAGGGTCAAACGCAAAAATATTTCACAGAACACAACATTATTTCACCAACAGTTTTCTGAAATGTTTTTGTGTTTTGTGAAATAATTTTGCATTTTTGTTAAAAATCTTTTTGTATTCTGTTGAAATGTTGTTTGCGTTTGACCCTCAGGGCCACCGTACTTCCAGCCAGTTCATCCAGCCCTCTTTATAGTCTGTAAGAGTTTATCTGAATTTCAGTGTGTTAACAGAAGCAGCTGCAAGAAAGGATGAAATGAAAAGAAAACCAAACTGAGGAGACTCCCGTCAAACCGCCATGTTCGTTCACATCGTCACGGAGATGCAAATAAAAGAAACAGAAAACAGCGTCACTTGCAAGCGCCATCTTTTTCTTTTCTTTTTTTATTGTAGTGTTTGTCTGTATATGCCCATATAAATGCATACACTATGCAAATCCCCCCAAAAAGCCACCAAAAGCAACTAGAAGCAGTCACTGAGGACTGTGGTAATTTTAACGAGCCCATTAAAAACTCTGTGTGTAGTATGCACACGTGGTGCAGAAAAATAAAATAACAATTCATATTTGGTCATAGAGATCAAAAAGCTACAAAGACCTGGAAATAATTCGGAATATATACAAATCAGTTCATCGTTACAAAATGACAAACCTGTAAAACATAATCATTCAAAGAGAGAGAGAGAAACAGAGTAAGAGTTCATCTGGTCTGGGGTTTGTTTACAATCGGACCGCCCTGATGCTTCTGAGCCAACATGTCCAGCGTCAAACCCTCCACACCTGCATCTGTCTGGAATAAATACGTGCTTCTAACTAATGTGGGATTCAACCCCAAAAAACACACACATAAGCAGTCAGTAGTGAATGAATCTGAATTAAAAAAAACAAAAACAAAAAACACACGAGGAAGAACAAAAAAAAAAAAAGAGCAGCCGGAGACAAGAGAGTTAAAGAAACAGCCCTGAAGAGAAAAACGCCACTTTGGAAGGTAGAAAATAGAAATTAAGGCCTCAAGAGAAAAAAAGCAAGAATCTTGCATATAAACCATCACGTTCCTGTTTGAACAGGTTTAACAGTACATCAGCCCGCCTGCTGCTCTGTCTCTCAGCATGGACACACACACACACACACACACACACACACACACACACACACACACACACACACACACACACACACACACACACACACACACACACACACACACACACACACACACACACACTGCCCCTGAGAGAGGTTAATGTCATCCTGCTGTTGAACCGTAACCCCTGGCAACAGATCACTACAGCATCCTGCTGCCTTCACGTCACACACGAAGAACTACGAACTAAATGATTATTTAGAGTTTTCACTTCACGCTGGAATAAAGTGAGGACGCGCTGCCGGGCCGGCGGCTCGTCCTCGGCGACGCTCTACGTATCGGGCGGTTGCTCGGTGATGTGATTGCAGCGTCGAGCCGTCCGATGGCGAAACGTGCTGCAGAACACCTTCAAGTTCGCACGTCGCTGGATTAAAACCCGTCCTGCCGCATCACTGGAAAATGACACGGTGTCCCGGACCGGACGGGGTTCACACGCGTCCCGGGACTTCTGGTCTCGTGCCAACGTTGAGCTCAGGGTCCGGCGCCGCGGCCCGGCCGAGCGGGCGGGCCGCGGCGCCGCTAGAGGGTGGCGAGTATCCTGAGGAAGGAGATGATGAGGATGCAGAACGACTGTCCGACTCCGAAAACAAGAGCCTCCAAGGAGATCATGGTCTTCCCGGCGGCTTTGTACACGCCGGCTATGGCTGCACCTGAAACGGGTCAGAAAACAACACCAGCGTCAGACTGCGTCTTATTCTTTGAATGAGTATTTTTCAGGGATCATCTGTGAGGAAGGAAGCGGAGCTGTGGGCCCGTCGGGTGTTTCTCCATCTTCAGTCGCATCAATTTCAGGAGTCAGATTCTCCCAGTTGAACTCATATCATATAATATAATTATATGTTGCTGTATTTCCTAAAGTATTGATATAATGAGGCTAAAAACATCTTCAGGGCGAGTTAACTTCTTTTCTATGTTGTAAAATACTCATTAAATGAAAGTGTGTCTCAGATTGTGCTCGTATACGCCGACTGCTCCCTGTTACGTACGTTAGGACCGATCTGGGAGAGTCTGCTTTCACTTTAGTGATATTATAGTCAATGATTAGAAATAAAGGTTGAATGAATTAATGAAAGATTAGACTTATTACATGACTTGGATCAGGATCGGGTCCTACAGATCACACACACACACACACACACACACACACACACACACACAGGTCTTACTCGTGAGGACGCCGCCACACACCGGTCCCACGATGCCCATGAGGACGATGGCGAGGGGCATGAAGCGGGCCATCCTGTGCTGACGCAGCGTGGCGAGGGACAGCAGGGCCGCCGGCAGGTGGAAGACCAGAGAGGAGACGGCCGCCCACAGGAACACGCCGTACCACATCTCTGGAGGACACAGGGAGGACACAGGGAGGACGTCAGACATCTTCAGTTTACACTCTGAAGTTTTACAAACGTACGAGTGACAAACGAAGTGAGTGAAGACGACGTGGATCCTGACTGGTGTTTATTGGGACTAGTTTGCAGCTCGTTGGTGCATCGACATCATCTGAAACCCTCCAGCTGACGTTCACACAACTCAGGACCATAAATCAACATAATCTTCATCACAGTTCAGTTCTCATCCTCTTCCTCTTCCTCATCACTCTCACTGCCTGAGACGCTTCAGGAAACGTGAAGAGTGGAGGATGGCTTCATGATTGACAGCCAACAGTGGGGATGATTTATTCAGGCTGTCTTACTGTAAACTGTTGGTCTTGTTCAACTCTCCTAACCTAACCTAACCTAACTCTAACCTAACCCTAACTCTAACCTAACCTCTCCTAACCTAACTCTAACCTAACCTCTCCTAACCTACTAACCTAACTCTAACCTCTCCTAACCTAACTCTAACCTAACCTCTCCTAACCTACTAACCTAACTCTAACCTAACCTAACTCTAACCTAACCAAACCCTAACCTAACTCTAACACTAACCCAACTCTAACCTAACTCTAACTTAACTCTAACCTAACTCTAACCTAACTCTAACACTAACCCAACTCTAACCTAACTCTAACCTAACTTTTTGTAAACAATTTCTTCCTCCAACATTCGCAGGACGTCCAACCTGAGAGACATGATGATTGACATGACGTGATGATTGACAGGCTGAGTTAATCCACCTGTGAAACAAGGCAGCAGGTCACCTCAGGCTTCAACAAGCCCGACTGAAGCAGGAAGTTAGCTGGCTTACGTCCCCTTCCTATGCTAACGCCTTCAAACGGTGTCCGGGGACTCGGGAACACGTTTTAATGTCGACTCGTTCATTTAAAGAACTTTCGAAAAGACCCCGAGTCTCAACAGTTCACCAGTTCATCAGTTCACCAGTTCACCAGTTCAACAGTTCACCAGTTCATCAGCTCACCAGTTCAACAGTTCATCAGCTCACCAGTTCAACAGTTCACCAGTTCATCAGCTCACCAGTTCATCAGCTCACCAGTTCACCAGTTCATCAGTTCACCAGTTCATCAGTTCATCAGCTCACCAGTTCACCAGCTCATCAGTTCACCAGTTCATCAGTTCACCAGTTCATCAGTTCACCAGCTCACCAGTTCACCAGCTCATCAGTTCACCAGTTCATCATCTCACCAGTTCACCAGTTCATCAGTTCACCAGTTCATCATCTCACCAGTTCACCAGTTCATCAGTTCACCAGTTCAACAGTTCACCAGTTCATCATCTCACCAGTTCATCAGTTCACCAGTTCATCAGTTCACGTTTCTGAAGCTCAGACACTTCGCCGAGTAGCTAGCATGCTACAAACATTAGCCCACCTGAGAAGTCTCTGAGTGACGTGTCGTTGATTCGGTGCGTGACATTCTTCCTCGGCACTAAATTCAAACCGAGTATTTGCTGGACGAACCCGATCTCGTTGTACCTGTCCTGCATGTCTCACGCTGGACATGAGAGCCGGCGGGAGGGACGGCGGCCGGCGGACGTGTCGAGCTACCGGAGGACGAGCTGGCATCCGGCGGGCGGTGCGCGAGCTGTCAACACAACTCGGTCTGACGTCACGGCGCGCACTTCGCCCCGCGCGCAGTCTGTCAGGCAAAACATAAATAAATACGTAAACAAATTAAAGTCTGTGAGGCAAATTAAAATAACAGTAAAAGGAGTCTGCAAAGCAAATAAAAAAAATACAAATAAAAAAGTCCGTCAGGCAAAAATAACATGGAAAAAAGAGCTTCAGGCATTTTTTTAAAATGAGTCTGTCAGGCAATAAAAAAACAAACAAACAAAAACAGAACAACTGTCCGACTCCGAAAACCAGAGCCTCCAAGGAGATCACGGTCTTCACGGCGTATTTGTACACGCCGGCTATGGCTGCACAAATAATACAAAAAATAAAAATAAAAACCGGTCAACTTCTGATGAAAGCATCACAAGTTTTCAAGATAAAACTTGCTCGATCAAAGATAAGTATATATAAATATAAGTCGTCTTCCAGCATCTTCAACATCATCATCATCAAAACTGACCACGTGCGGGTGACGGACAAACCGGAAGTGAAGTGGTTTGTGTGAAATGTGGTGTTGTGATAAGGTCTCATTAGTACCTGTCAAAATACAGAAGTACTCAGCCTCCTTCCGCTTGTGAAAGGCTGCACTCTGGGATTGTCTCGTTTGAGAAGCATATGAACACTTTTATTTTGCATTTCTTTTACAGAAGATGGAGATCATGTTTTCATTTCAGCTACAGACTGTTTGTAAAGCTTTGACACTTTTATAACAGGTTTTTGTTGGCGTCACCACTCGGTGCCCCTGAAGGTACAAACAGAATCACTTCACCAGGAAAAGTTCAACGATATTTGGTGTTTTTCCCCAACAAATTATAAATTCAAAAATGAGACATGCGTGAGGTCAGTGACCTTTGACCCCTGACATCTAATCAGCTGGTTGAGTAGGAATATGAGGTCAGTGAGCTTTGACCACTTAAATCCACTTCTTTCAGCTAAGTTTAAATCATTTTTAAAGAACATTTTATAACAGAAAAAAAAGAAGTGTTGATCTTTCCCAGGTATTTTTCTGACATCAATAATCTGCAGCAGTTTGGACATAAAAGCTCTTGAACTACACGAACCATTAAAACCCACAACTTCTCCATCGTCCACCTCTTTCCATTTCAAGATTTCCTAAAAAAGATTGCTGGTTTTCAAAGAGCCTCGACGGAGAAGAAGATTTTACCAGCCGCTGATTCACCGTCCATCAGCATCCTGACACCCATCAAGCATGAGTAAGTGAACGGAGATGGTTCATGTGCACCATCGCCTGTGAACAGCTCCTTCACTATCCAGCGCTGCTACGGAGAACTGAGGCACAAAAACAACACAAGCTTTAAGGCTGAAACCGAATCTCAACCAGGGAAAAGGAAAGGTTTGCATGGAAACACAGGAACATACAGAATCATCATTCAAACTCAGCTACAAGAAATACCAGTCTGTTTAGAGCTCAATGCAACATCAGCGTCACCAGGACACCGCGATGAACTAAAGTACCTTTTTGCTGTGGAGACCAACAGATGACCCCGTTGTTAAAGTTGGTGATTTATTCATGTTTAAAAAGAAAAATGAAGCACCTGGCAGCTCAGGAGTCAGACATCTTTCTGAGGAGCTGGTGGAGACAACAGCAGAAGCTAAAAGCCTGTTTTCAAGTCCTTACACCTCACGAAGGTAAAACCTTTAAAGAAACGGTGGTGGACTGAAACACTCTTTTGTTTTTGTGCATTCTGTGATGTCACAATGCTTTTTTGTTGTTGTTTTTTTTGCATCAGTACCTCCAATTCACCACCAACTCTGAACAGTCTGACCTCATGTTGGCACTTTGTCAGCAGTCGAAACCATTTCAACCTTCAGACATAAATGTATTAAAGTAAGTAAATCCCCCTCGTCGGTGCGCCTGTTTGAGGCCCGGCTGATCTGGCAAAGGTTAACACGCGCTCAATTCATTTCTCATCATTTTATTTCATGCTCCTGTGTGTGGTTTGTCTTGAACATCTCTTTAATTCTCAGTCCAGTCACCACTGGAAATAAAATTTTGCACACCGTGAAGAAGCATCTTCAGCCTGCAATGGAATTCTTTAGAAGTGAATGCAGTTAAAGAAAAAAATAATAATAAAAAAACCAACCTGCAGCTGTCTGAAAAGCACTTAAGATTTTTTTTTTTTTTTTTAAAGTAGTTTTGGACCAAAGAAGAGGACTGTGGTTTTGAAGAAAGTTTAGTTGGGGCTTAAAAACACAAACTAAGGATGCATTTATAGCTCCCAGCTCAGGCTGCCGTGACAACGAACTGCATCTCCCGCTGAAGCTTCTAGCTGCGAGGTAGGAACCTGGTTAGCATGAATGCAGCCCGCTAGAAGTGAGTGTGTGTGTGTGTGTGTGTGTGTGTGTGTGTGTGTGTGTTGGTATGGCTCTTTACTCTTTAGTAACAAAACATAACCATCATCTCACTTCCATTAATAAATAAAAAAAATCATACCACAAAAAAAAAAAAAGCTCGTCAAAGTCGCTCAATGCAGAAGAATACAAGAGAGAAAAAAAAAAACATTTACAAATTATAACTGCAGCAGAATCAAACTTTTAAGTGTGTTTTTAAAATGTGTTTCGATTGGTTGGAGCAGCGCTGCTCGGCGACGTCGACCGACGGCGGGTGAGAATCTAAACACGACTCCAGCTGTTGCGCCGCCACTCAAACAGCCTCGGTGGTCGTTGGGTCACTAATCAGCTAGTCCTGTTCCTGTGGTAATTCATCTTATGTTTCTGTATACATTTTTCTTTTTATAAAATATTTTATTCATACAATCATTTCTTTAACTATAGCAACATTACTATTTAATTTTGAGTGTCAAGATATCAGTCGCACATCACCTCATAAGAACAACAGTATATAAACAAATGCAGAAAAAAATTATTCTGTATCCATTTGAGTATGTCTTTCGTTTGCTTTTCAGTCCGTTCTGTCTGTACACCTGTCTGTCTGTCTGTCTGTCTGTCTGTCTGTCAGTGGAGAGCCGATGGGAGTATTGCTGGTCCTGTTGGGGCGTGTGATTGGTTCAGCTCGGAGCAGTGGACTCTGCTGGCTGGCCAGGAGGAGGGCCCCGCAGGGCAGAACAGGCTGGCCAATGGCAGGCGTCGATCGGCCGCCTCACGCGGGCCCGTTGACGGCTGGTTCCGGAGACACCGGACTCCTGTCCGGCCTGGGAAAGACGAGCAGAGACACCGTTACTGACCCCGCCGACCGCCGAGTGGAGCGACACATGTGAGAGCGGCTCTGCATTTATTCCCCTGAACACGGGTCGGTCATGCTGCGTGTGCACGGCTTCATCTCCCACCGTTTTATCTTACTTCCTGATTTGGTCACGTTTCCTGGATTTCTAAGCTCGTCGTGGGTAAACAATGTTAAACGGTTTTTACTTTTTGTATGTTTTGTGGTTATTGATGTCATTTCCTAACCAGGTCTGTCCGCCCTCCACAGGGAAGAGACGTCGGGTTGATCTGAACCGATCAGCTGCAACGACCTCCCGTTTCCACCAAAGGGATTTTTCCTGAGTTCAGTATATTCTTAAAGTAGTTTTAATAAACACCAGCAGCTTGACGAGGTGCTGAATGTTTATTTGATTTCTTTTTATACTTTGTTCTGCAGCCAACAGACAACGTTAAGACAGCCAGCTGTGTTTTAGTCATTATAAACAGGAACCCTCCCGTTTATTACGTAACTATTTCACATACTGACTCTGCAGAGATCAGATCACGTGATGCGTTTTACAAGCCAGAGTTGCACATGGCTGTTTTATTTTGAAAACGGACCGGACTTTCTCCGGCTGATCTGCTCTGTTCATCCCGTTGGGTGACTTTTGACTTTAATGATGGCGATTAACTCGTTAGCCGCGTTGAACCGGTTGGAAAAACAGCCTTCACTGAACAACGACGTGATGAGTGTGCAGCCTAGAAAACTCCTAATTCAACAATATCACAGTCCCAACAGCTCAGTCACGCTTACTTGGTCTCTTCTGTGGTGGACATTTCCTCCAGAGGACCGTTGGGAAGCTCCGCGGTGGGCCGACACTTCTCACTGATCACCAGGACACAAGACGGGAGAGGAAAAAAAACAACTTGAACACAAAATGGATAGTTTCTCAGAGTATGTTAGTTCATATTATATATATATATATATATGTATATATATTTGTTTTGTTTAATAAGAGTAAATATATTTGATCAGGTTTTCCTAATGTGGCTCATCTTTGTGCCTGAATGTCGTGTTTGTTTTGGTGGAACGTTCTTAAAGAGACTCAACCTCGACCAGTTTTAGATCTGGTTGTTATAACAGGAGCAGATTCAGAAATATGGTAGAGTGCTTGTGTGTGTGTGTGTGTGTGTGTGTGTGTGTGTGTGTGTGTGTGTGTGTGTGTGATTTGTTGTGCGTCTGACCCTGGTTTGGGACAGCAGGCGGCGGCTGAGCTGTTGACGGCGGTCCTCTCCGAGTCCACACACTCTGCTACCGAGGCAGCGACCTTCTCTTCATCACTGCAACACACAGACGCACACATTAACACACACACGGACGACAGCTGACCGGTGCCCACCGCACTTCCCCCACACAAACACACACACAGAGAACACAGTGAGATGTGAACAGTGAAGCATGCTGAACCGACGGACAGAGAACAGTAAAAACAAAGGATGGGTGTGTTGAAATGGGAAAACTCTGGTCAACTAGGAGAAGCATCAAAATGTACAGCAAATGGAGAAAGTCCAGTGTTTTGGATCGTTTAGCTGTGATTTAGTTTGGAGCTACAGAGCGAGCAGGCGGTAGGCAGACCTGCAAACTGATCTGGACACCGATTAGAGCCGAATTTGATCGTACCAGCCGTCAGTCTTGCTTTGTCTCAGAGAACCACCAATAATCTTGATGAGGCCTCAATCAAAGCAAAACACCCACAAACATCCAAATATAATCCGACATGCGGAGGTGCTACGTCACGGTTACCCCGACGCCTGTCCATCTCAGACATCACAACACAAGTCCAATTAAAAATACTCAGGTCGTGTTTGGAGCAAAATGTAAATACAGAAACGTCATGCGAGGTTAAACGTAGTTTCACTGAGTAGAAGATCAATCTGACGGATCTTTAATGTCATTGCATTCTCAGAAAGGGACACGACTATTGATTACATTGATGAAACTGGAGGGATTTTTTTTGTGTCTATTATGTAAAATCCGTCCTTCTTTATATGAATGCAGCTCCTGTGAGTAACTCACATCTGTTTCCAATTACAGACGTTTTATTAATATCACTTTCCTGTGTACATTTTAGTTTGGCATTTCGATTCATTTTAGCAGCATCTGATGGTGTAAATACATTTCTAACTTTAACATTATTATTACGCTGAGTATTGTTTTATTTAAGCCAAATGAACAAGAGAAAGCTTTGTGTTCTTTTTGTGCCTGTTGCAAGAGGACTGTTTTAATGAATGACAGAAGAAGAATGGAAAATCTTTGTCATTCATATTAATTCCTGAGCCGGCGCGAGGCCATTTCACACTGTACTATTTTTTCTAAAATGAATTTAGTGGTGACGACAGGTTTTTTCTTTCAGTTTGTCTGTAAGGACACTCCTCCTGTCAGCACATGAAATATTATTCAGCTGTTTTGTCTTTGATTCAAGAAGGCAGGCAAACAAACGTATGAATTAAAATATCTATTTTTGCTGTTTGTAAGTAAGAAAACCGAATTGTGGAGAGGCTGAGGCCACTTTAAAGAAGTGACCTCCACTCGGGGGACATTTGAACTCGTGTCATTTCATGTCTTGATTTGTTCCTGTCGTCTTGGCGTGTTCAGGTAAAATCCATCTGAATAAAAATTAAAAAAAACTGCACTTTATAACACCTCAGGTAAAAACACATGCAGAATGGAGATAATGATATAAACAAACAAGGAGTTGAAACCAAAGAAGAAGATCAAAATCGGGAAAGAAAAGTTGGTGGTTGACGTGACAACAAGACTACATCACGGCTGCAGGCTGATCTCTGATTGGCTGTACATACCGATAAGATTTCAACACTCTGAAGAAGACCACACCCACAACGCACAGCAAGAGAGAGAGGGGAAGCTCAGATTGTAAGAGTCGCTCGCTTCGTTAGACTGTTGTTATTTACTCAAGACAGACAGACAGTATAATGCAGCATCAACAAGGTGACGGAGGGACAGAGGACAACCAGTTTTAAAGCAACAATAGGCAACTTTTGGACCTTAAAATAACAGCTTGTGACTTGTAATAGGAACAAGGGCAGTACTCTGGGTTCTGTAGATCTTCATGGTGCTGGGTATTTCCTGTACGTACATCATGGCAGACGGGAGAAGACGTTCACAGAGGCAGAGAAGAGAAGAGAGAGACTGAACGAGACCGAATCTCACTAAATAAAAGGCTACAAAACTACGTAGCACTCGCTTGATGTTTGTGTATGATCTGTGTTGGCAAAATGATCACCTTCCTAGTTTGTGATCATAAGCTGAGCGGGTTCATGTCAGCAGAGGGTTAGCTGCTGCCTAGAAGCACACGTGTTAACAAGACCTCTTATTCTGCTTTATAAAATTTAAATTATTTACTTATTCAGGTCTCTAGCTGTTCTGTGTCCGTTTGCATCGCATGTATTTGGGTACACAACAACATCACGACTGCTGGTTTGTAGCAACATTATGATTTTGTGTAATTACCACTTGTGGCCACAGAGGCCGCTGTTGCTGCTGCTCATCAAAAGTGACATATTGTTGCTTTTAAACTGGGGCGTTTAGGATAAGCAAGTATTTCACCATGGAGGAATTGTCGAAGTAATAAATGATCGGCCCCTGTTGGACTGAAGGCCGGCCGTAAAGAGTTTATGTTGACATGATTTGTGTAGAATAAAGGGATAATTTACAGTGTTTCTAAATATTGAATGGTTTCCATGTTAAGAGTGTTCATAGAAACTTTTCAAATCACTTCTGCAACATAACCTGCAAAATAAGCCTCTTCTCTGTTGTCCACTGTTGTTTGTTTGCACCGATTTGACAGGGCTGAGACAGAAGTTTGTATATACACATACATGTTCAATTTTCAAGTCTCTAGTCGGCGTATTAAGTCTGAATATACAATTAGTGGAGAGCAGTTATTAAGTGAGCTGTACAGTAGTCACCATAAATTATTAGACAGTGAAAAAGGGAACAGAAAATGTTGGAAAACTGAACCAGTCGGTGGGCCTTTTTTTTGTGGCGGTGCAACGACCAGCTGAACAATATTTACAGAAATAGTTCAGTTTAATGCCAGTCTCTGATTGGACGTTAACACCGTCACTGCAGGAGATGTGTAGTAGTGTGAAGGCACTCATAACAGAACAGATGTGACAACACTAATGAGACGTATCCTGACAAGCATCCAGACTGATAAAGACAACGTAATCTAAGAGAACGATCCAGCGTTTCCTGTTCTCAACACAAAAAGCACAACTTGATCCCTGAAGCTGCTGCTGCTGACCCTCCGGCCTTTAGAACAGGTGTGATGTGTTTGTCTGTGAGTGGATGTGACGGGCGAACCTCTTGAAAACGGCGGTCTCGGTCTTGGCATCGACGGTGAGACTGACGGTTTCTTTCATGGAGCCGTTGATGACGGTCTCGGTGATGCTGCGCTGCTCAGAACCGGCCGTCTCCTCCTCGGACTTCGGTCTCCCACAGTCCTGAGGCGAGGTGGACGAGGGCGACGCCACGCTGGTGCCCAACCAGCCATCGCAGTCTGGGGGGGGAGGGGGGGGGGTAAGAAAGGGGGTCATTGAATGTCAGGTCTGATCCAGCCAAGCTGTTTCAGGGTTATCTTGATGTTTCTACTAAAAGATAAGCCAAGTGAAATCACATTAGTAAGTATCAAATTTCATGTCCAAGTGTGTCCAGCTTGTCCCAGTGGACCCACTGAGGACAGTTGCTATTTAAATGTTAGTGTGCTTCTCTCTTAAGACCACATGGCTGTTCATAAGTCTTTGTGTGTTAACATGGACATACATGCGTGCACATCTCACCTTCAGGCTGCATGGGTGCATTGACCCCCAGAGGGTCCATTGTCTCTATGCTGGTTTCCATGGCAACAGGAGAATTGCACCTCAGAGGGTCTTTGGGCCTGAAAGAGAATTTTTATTTACTTATGAATAACTTTAAAGACAATAAAATGTTCAGCAGACGCTGAAGCACTGCAGACACACATAAAAAAGAAAGAAAAGAAACGGATCCAGAAAGTTTCAGGACGTCCTACTTGACAGGAGTGAAGTTGGAGAAATCTGCCCAGCCCGTCTCAGTGTTGGAGGTCGCAGGAGGAGAGGAGCTCCACGCTGCATCGGGGAGGGCTTCTGTGGATGAGGGGGACAAAGGAGACGACACAGCAGCGTTGGTGGGGCTGGAGGCCGGAGCTGTAGATGTCCCCGTGTCCATGGGGATGTCATCAAAGTTGGCTGTCCACACTGGCCCTAAACAACAATAAAAATAAGAACACAATATTAGTTGGAATCACATTTGAACCTTCCCCTAATGCCGCACACCGTTACCTGAATGAGGTAATATAGTCATTCAATAAACACACCTGCATCCCCAGAGCAGCAACAACCTGACAGGATACCAAACCATTTTTACTTAATTTACTAATAAACTATCAAACTGATTGAGTTTTCCAGCAGACTTCACTTTTTCATCACATTAGTGAAATTTAAATCAAGTAATTGGTCTTAAAATATGTTTTTTTCCCCCCAGAGATTTGGATAAACAAGAAAAATACTGTAATGAATGAGAAAAAACAAAAAGCAATCAGTAAATCTGCATATTCTCTTCATTCAGAAAATGGCTGTTGTTCCCGGGCGGATATAAAGTGATTCGGGGCAGGTTAGAAATTCATTATATCAATTTGAGTCGAAAAATGGGGGAAATAAAGACAAAGCACGCAAATAACTGCCACAACATGTCACACCGGACAGCTGTCCAGCAGAAGTTAGCAGCAGCTCAACATGAGACTCTAAACTAGGTGCCAAACATGACGAGTGAAAATGCACATTACTGTTTGCTACGGAGGTGATGAGTTTGCAGGTATGCACAACCCTCACTGCGCAAAATTTTAATCTAAAAATAGACCCAATCCCAGTTGTTAACGAGGCCTCCATCTAGTAAACATGATAGATGATGGTTGTGTGCCTGGGCTGATGCCTGACCGACCTGCGTCAACCTCCATCCTGTCGTCGGTGCTCGGGTTCGCAGCCTCGAACGGATCTCTCTTCACGTCCTCCTCCTCGGAGTCGGTGCTCTCCTCGCTGTCTGTGCTGCCCGAACTCCTGAGATGGACACAAATCAATATTCACCAATTAACCAAGGAATCAGTTTTGGTTTTAAACCACAGTTTGGGTCATTCTGGTGAAAGTTGAATGAATGTGGTGACGGTGTTTCAACCATTATTGAGGAAGAAATACTGCAAACAGCTGATGGATCCAAACTATGATAGATTAACCAACAATGAAAATCATTTATCTGTTTCTGGAACCAGAATATTAGATCAAATGATATAAACACAAAAGAAGCTATAAAGAGTTCTTAAACTTGATGATTTCAGACAAAATGAATGCAGATGCTTAAATTTTGAAATGTTTTTTTTTAATGATTTGAAGTCACAACAAAAGTCACTTTAGTATGAGATTAAAAGAGAAAGATTTCTCTGAGCCGACCTGGGGCGTCTCTGTGCCTCCGGTGCAAAGGTGACATCTTTTTCATCCCAGATGTCCTCCTCGTCTGAACCACCGTCTTCAAACTGCTGGATTTTCTCCTTACAGCGGGCCTCAAACAAAGCTATATTCGCCTGAGAAAAGAGGCACACAAGGGCTCCACGGTCAGAACAGCGCGGTCCACACCGACGGCACATGCACATACAAACTAAGGTTGGATCCTACAGAACAAAACCCACAAAAGCTGTGAAGCAGAGATTAACATGTACAGCTCCTGAATCATAGAACGGCTCTCAAACAAATAAATGACGGCATCGTTTCTACATTTCACATCTTTGCCTGTTCTGTAAAAAACAGGCAAAAGTATTTGTGGAAAAATCTGGTTTTGGTTCCGTTTGTGCTTCGAGTCAAATCTTTAGATTGAAATGCAGGTAATACAAGTTATTATCACATTCTCAGATTCCTTACGCCATCCATCCATTTGTTGTATAGGAAGAATTATCTCTCACTTTATGCATCTGCTTTTAAATGAATGTTAACACTGATATGAGAAAACAGAAGGCATGCTTCCACAGACGGTGAACTATTTTACTTTCTCCTCTCACTCTCACTACATATGAATTCAAGATCAATAATCAAAGTACTTACACTTTCATTTGTATTCAGTGAAAAATTGATGTCTGATATTCTATCAAAGGGAATACTGCAATGTTAAAGAGAACAGAGTTTAGTTTAGTTAGGGTCGTTAGGCATCCGCATACATGGCAACACACAGGCAGACAGGTCGCAGCACACGGCGACACTCGGTGGACGTAACACTGCGGGAGGAACAAACACTTATTCTGGACACATGCAGAGTTCATCGTAACAGACAGACGATACTGAACAAACATTTCCCGACAAGACGCTTCTGTTCTTTATGAGCATGTTCCTGTGTTGCTAACTGATCAAAGTAAGAAAAGAAAACAATGGTACACGTGCGGCTGGAAAAAACATTTCTGGAAGGATAACCAACACCGACACTGTCTGTGTTTCTGAGCGGATGGACGGCAACTTGTTGTGGATTCAACGTTATAAACAGAAAATCAGTCATTCAGGAAAAAAGCCCAACATTTGGGAGAATTGTTGTCCGTCCATGCAAAAGGAAACCGCTGGCTCAGCATTCACTTTACATACTGAAGCTGTATGTTGATTAAAGGAACTGATGATTGATTTAATTATCAAAGTAGTTACTGATCAATTTTCATAAGTGCCTTAATGTTGATTAATATTTAGTTCTTACAAATACAATTATGTTATTACTTATATATTAGTACACAAGTAATAACATACAATAGTATCAGTACTAACATTTTAAGTGCTTTACTGGTGTCGAGCATCCTCAAACTCTTGTAGAGTAAAATCCTTCACTGCTGTATATAAAAATAAAAAGTATGCAGCTTTTCATTGATTTTGAGACAAACTCTGATTAAACTTTGTATCCTGCCATGCTTTGACTGACAAGATGAGGTCCCGATCAGGCAAACCATCAATCATCAATACTTGGGGAGCCGCCTCAACATGTAAACATTCAATCCTGTTTAACCTGAAACTACAGCTGCTTCTCAAACACTCGTGATCTGAATTATCAGCCGAGAAGCCTAATGTTGTCTGTTAAAATGATTCCCTACTAAGCATAGTTAGGAGAAAGAAAAAAAAAGTTCCATATCTTTTGCAGTAAGGAAAGTGATTGTATTCATGTTTACTCTCCAAACTGTGCATTCATGACAACTGGCAAGTATCTGGTCAGTATGCAATGTGTTGTTTTTTGTTTACAGTACAGCACGGCTGCAGATTGGTGCACGTCTTCCCTTTGTTGACCCCCAAACGCCACGTCAGATACTTTCCAGGCATCCTGATGGCACAGATAGGAAGCCCACCCAACAGACCTTAGACTTAGCTATTCAAAGCTATACCAGGTAAACAAGAGCAAGAGTTCATTGAATAACGGTTTACAATTTTAAAAAGAGATTTTGTGAAATTGTCTGAAGTTTGTCACTCTTACAATGTCTTTTCCCAATGTTGGCATCAAATAGCATCATAGAGAACCGACAGATTAAAGAGAGATGGTGCTCTGCGGCCCGTTCACACCTGGAAATAACACGAGTCCCCGGTGATCCGATCACATGTGGTCAGCTCTAAACACAGGTGTGAAAAAGAAATCTCATCGGTTTTTTATTGCTACATATTTATACTTTTCTTGTTTTATCTTTATATTTTGCACACCGTGGGACTGTGAGAATGTTTTGGGGATCTATCGGTATGTCCAAGTCATATAGTGGATTGACATTAAAGTTGAAAACAACCAAGATGGCTTCAGAGGAGGTGTAAGTCACGTATGACCAGTCTTTTAGCAGTGTGTGTCCTGGGCCACACTGAAGGAACACATACTCAACTGACGTCCTCTGAATAATTAATAGAAATAATCTCCTGTAGAAAAGCTGTCCTGTGTGATTCTGCTTAGTGCAGCTGAACCGTACAGGAAGGATTTACTGCAAACTGAACTGGTGGCTATAAAGCAGCTACTTACTGGATTAAAACACAGGCTGTCTACCTGACGCTGGTTTCACCGAGTTGATTTCTTCTATAAGTTCTGACCCACCAGACCCAAAGTGGTGGAAGAGCTCACATGGTTCATGGATCCACCGCAGAGCCGAGCCTGACGCTCTCAAACCCACCGGAAGAATTCAATATTCGGAGTCTGAACTGATGTGTTGAGAATTACAAAGTCGAGTGTTGTAACGGAGGTTTAAGAATGAGTTTTAACTTTTGCTACTGTAACAATGTGAAACCTTTTAGCCATAATGTCTTAAATGCATAATATCAGGTCTGAAAGCTTTCAGACAGATCTATATAATCATTACCCAAACACTTATTTACACAGCACTTATTAAAAACCTTTTGTGCTCCACAACAAAGAAATAAAAGAAGTGCAGATGAGATGATTTATTGTTTTTCACCCGTGATGGTGAACAGGATCAGGATCTGTGTCCTATCTGCCGTTTTATTGTTTTTGTGCTGTCAAAGCTCCGAGTCAGTTTTATGTCCATTTACCGAACACAATATGAACACTGCTGCCATTCAGGCAGATCTTTTTATCCCTCCATCAGCTAAGAGCAAAGTCCTTGTGTGTGCTGTAGTGCTTCAGCTGGTGTTTTATTTTTAGATCTTTACTGAAGTCGTTTGTTTCAAAGTGAACAGGAACTCCAGTCTTCCCATCTTCATAAATACATATATGATTTCTCAACATTTTGGAGAGAGACAAACTCCTTTTGACACATTTTTACTGTTACACATAAGACTTTTGTGATTTAAAATAAATAAATAAATAAAGCTAAGCCCAAGATCTTTGTAAGGAAAAGGTTCTGCTTCTACCCAGTGTGTGTGTAATGTGAAGCAGACCTTTTAAATCACTAATCGACTGCCAGCTATCCCCACAAACCCACAACCAAGATTAGACACCCCAAACCAGATCACCCTACGGGAAGTAGAAGGGACAGCACACGGCAACACAAGAGATGGATATGGTTTCCTCTCTTGGAGCTATATTTTGTATTAATCAAGGCAGCCATATCAGACAGGGAATAGGATGTATGTATCTTGGAAGAAACAGCATTTGTTTTAATGCCAAAGAAAAATGGTTTCTAAACAGACAATATTTTATAATTAATGTCTGTGACATTTTTCAGTAACAAATGGAAATATAAGGTTTCTGGTGCACCATACAAGCTTTAGATTTGTCCAAATTAAGCTTTAAGTTTAATTTAAGATTTTAATGTTAGTAATTGAGCTTGGAAAAGGAATCCAACTCAGAGAAGGAAGACATTAGGAATGACTTTTCCTTTTTAAAGTGATATACATGTAACTATTGAGTGAATAGATTAATAAACCTGCCCCACCAGCTTCGTAATGTCTTTAGTGTCCTGTCCCTTCGATGTTACACAGTAATATACAGACACCAAGTCCAGTCATGCAGGATGAGTACTCACTCCACAACATCGTCCTGATCAGCAAACTCTTCGTCATTGAAGCCGAACTGCTCAATAAAATTGGACGTCATTTGTTGCATCTGATAATCAGAAAAGGCCTGGCAAAACCCAGGACCAACGATAATGATATAGTCTTGGCTCTTACAGAAAGCTGGTCATTACTTGCAGTACAGAGAATAGCAAATGCATACATATACTGTGTTGTCAAAACAAAGAATGTATGATATGTTGGCTCGACAGGTTAAAGCACTCAAACATGCATTTACGGTCAGAAGCCAAAATGCTTTAATTATTTTTATTTTTTTTAAAGTCAACTGTATTATATGTAAAGTGACCAAAGTTTCTTAAACATCATTAGTAGTTAATTAAATTAATTAAAAACATGGCAGAAAGATGTTCTGGTGGTAGAAAGTTACTGTGCAGGACCCATAGCCACGAAGTATTTCAACTGGTCAATTCAAAAGAGGTGTTTTCTTTTGTAGAGCATGAGGTGAAAAGATGAAAAAATAAACTGTTGAGGATATAGATTACACAAGTCCTATTATAACAACTAATGACAAGGGCTCTATGTAAACACGTCTGTTTTCCAGATATGATTTTTCATGGCGAAAGAAACTTGCATCATGGTCAGAAATGTGGGTATTTGTATGAATTACTGAAAGGTTTCTGCCAAATAACGGTTCTTCATTACAGCTGTGCGTGTGTCTCTTGACAAGCTTTGATGAGATTATATTTTCACTCCATGATGACAGAAAAGCTCCCAAAGCAGAACAACAGAGCCTCTGTTTAAGGTTACTGGTACACAAGTGAGGTCTGTGTGGCTATGGGTCTGCTTAGAGTGCATATGTGTGTGTGTGTGTGTGTGTGTGTGTGTGTGTGTGTGTGTGTATGTGTGTGTGTTTAGGTCTTACTTGTTGAAGAGAGGAGTCCTGGTGAAAGCCACTGTCTTTAAAGTCTACCTCATCATCACTGGAAGAATGGATGTGGTGCGTGTTCACCTGAGGAAACGCACACTTTAGGTTCTTTAAAATGACCTCACATCGGATCTGCTGTGTAAACTCTGTGCTGCACTCAGTCACTGTATCATTTCAAATCCAATATGCTGCACTACAAAGCCAACACATAAAAAAATGTCTCAGTCTAAATAAGGGCACTGGATAATCAACATGTGATCAGACACATATTAAAGCTTGACATCAGTGGTTACTCACCAGGTCGATGGTGTTTCTTTTGTTTGTGTCAGACAGCTGGCCAGAAATAAACGCTTCCCATTTGTCCCTGTCCTCTGCAGGGAGCTCTGTAACACACACACACACACACACACACACACACACACACACACACACACACACACACACACACACACACACACACACACACACACATCATTTATACTTAATCTTGATATATCAGTCCCTCCAGGAAATTACTTTACGCAATGTCCACAATATTTGTGGGACCTTGCAAATTTGCTAAATTCCCTTAATTTTTCCACAAAAAGTGTCATCAAGAGAAGGTCTGCTGAAACTATTACTGCATAAAGTCGCCTTTCCAAAAAAACCTGACTTTATTTACAAAAATAACTCTTCATTTACAATCAGCAAGGCTCTGCTGCCTTTTTCTGCCCCCCCCCCAAAAAAAAAAAAAAAAAAAACCCTCACAAATGCATTTTTTGAGAAAATCCACCACAAAAATCAAACATTTTTGATTGCAACAATAACAAAAAAAAAAACAACTCCACAAAATTCTGGGGGGACTGGTATATGATATATTTATCAAAGCTGTTAAGTCAAATGCAACCAGTTATTTTTGATAAATAGTCTAAATACAGAGGTATGTAATGCCACGAGGACATTTCCATCCAGTTACTCTCTACACAAGACTTTCTCACGTATCTTCTTCACTGAAACGTAGTGAAGAAAATAAAATCTAATTTGCAGGACACGAGATCAGAGGAGAGCGAGTCCTCACCAGAGATGAGCTGTTGTATCTGCGGTCCATTCGGGCCTTTGTCACAGTTATGAACTATAGAGTTGGCTATTCTGGTGAGGTGACCCATGTAACCTCGTCGCCGACCACCTTCAGCCCTAAAACACACAAAAGATCAGCAGAATTAGGAAGATAATACATAACCAGTTCCTACCTTGAACACGAAGGCCAAGCATTACTCTGGTGAACAAAACGACTTACTGTTCTTTCTCATTGGAGCTCCAGGCTTCTATGATTCTCTGTATGAACTGGCACTTCTGAAACAGCTGGAGAAAAACACAAGGATGTTAAATATGAAAAATTCAGTGAGCCTAGGATGTAGTGCAGTATGCAATATCACAAACACCCGAGGCTGCAATCCTGCATTATTCATAAGCCTTCACTAATTGTCATGTCTGACCTATAGGGGCTCCTGAGTCTCTCAAGGCAGTATGCTAAATATTTCTGTGTCTGGAACTGCATGAACAGATTATGCAAGAGATTATCGAGATTACTTGTGGAGTTCAATCAAGTCTTCGTTGGTGGAAATTGTACCGTTACTAAAATGATGGTGTTTGTACTGAATGTGGAGGTAGAACACGTTTTGCTTCATGTTGTAATGACAGCTTTAGCTTGCAGATTTTCTCCAGTCCCAGATATAAAAGTGTGTGCAGAACAAAACTATGACTTCTAATAATAATAATGATACATTTAGAGACCGATGAAAATATTGTTTTCGGTCTCACGTGTTTGATGAGGATGCTCTCCCTCGTGTGTTCCTGCTCCGTGTCTGGCTGGATGTCTGTGGGGGCGGGGGGCATAGCCAGAATCATGGCGGTGCAGATTTCCACTTGAATATGGAGAAAGTTGTTCCAGATGTATTTGAAATACATGTCCTGTTGAGTAGAACAAAAATAATTACAAAACGAAAAGCACACAGTAAATGGTTTGGATTGTATAATATTGAGTAATCGATGTGATGGTCAGTTAATGGAAGAGAAAAACATGAAATGGTTCTAGCTTTTCTGTTTTGTTCTAGCTGTCTTTCCTTTCAGTTAATAATCATTTTTATTCAGATTTTTTTTTGTTCTTCTCAACACCTGTGGTCATGTTCAAGGTTTAGGGAAGAAGTTAAGTTTAAAATTCGTAAAAATTTAAAAATGTACAGTAGTTCAGGGTTGTAGTGACCGACCAGCCTCCAGTTTAACATTATTATGTAACTACTTTCCATGACAGTAGTGTGGAAAGTCATTAGATAGTAGTGTGGTTGGCTTGTAAGAGGCCAAAAACCAAAAGCTCAAACACAGACAGTACTTACGAGTATGACTCCCAGTGTGTTGAGGTTAATGAGTTCTGTGTTGATGCTGTGTGTGTTGCTCTGCAGCAGACTGGCCACCAGTCTGACCACATTGAGCCTGGTGTTGCCCACTGGAGGGTCCAGTACCCCCCACGTTGTCTTCATCATATTCTTCTGACGATGGAGAACAAACACTGTTCAGCATATACACAACTGACTCCAATAATATGTCCATATTAATTACTCAAGTGCTTCAAAGTAGACTTCAGCCTTTATTGTCCCCGAGGGAGAAACTCAATGCAACAAGCAAACTGTAAAGGGCCGATAATGGGTTGGACTAAATTATTTAATTATAACTCCGATTTGCATTTTGCTTGTAGGAAGCTGCTAATATCGGTCAGTGAGATTTTACCTTTGGGGGTTCGAGTAGCAGCTGGTGAAAGTCTTTGAGGCGAGGCCTTACAGCCTCCAGGATGCTGTGGTTGACCGAGAACGAAGGGTGGGACATCCCAGGGGGGCAATCCATGTGACCCTCAAATCTGCAACATACAAAGTCATAATCTTATCAACTAGCACAACGAACATAATGTAGTCTTTTGGACAGTATCTGAAGTAACGCACTGGAAAAATAACTATGGATTAAGGTTTCAAAGATATACACTGTGTTTTCCCTAAAGTGTTATTAAAGTAGTGGGAATATTTCTGGTAATAACTTTATTGTGTTTACTCACTTTGATAATGTCTGTGTTGGTGGGGGTGTGAACAGTGCTCTCAACTACGAACATTTAACTTTTAACAGAATTGTGTGCGACTTGTTTTATCATCCAACTGCTCGTCTTTTCTTTCAACGCCGTCTTGTCCCCCAGATCTCAGCAATGACTGTCAATTAGTTATTAAAGCTGACAGAAATGGTGGACAAAACTGACAATAAGGTACTGACAGTATTAAAGCAAACTATCAAATAAGAATTCACTGTAAAGAAATCGGTGACATCAAAAGCTACTGCACATAAAAAAAAATTTTTTTATAATTGATTTCTCTACCTCTGTTATATCCCAAGACGCATTTTGTTCTCGTTTACATTCTCCAACAATCTCATCACCGACTGTATATCAATGTGAATTTCACAATATCAAGAGGACAGAACAGGACATACGCTGGTCTCCTTGTCTCAAACAAGGTGAGTAGGATCTGGATGACACTGACGATTGCAGATTCATTCTTCTCCTTGTCGAAGATGTTAGTCAGCAGCTGCTCCACCGTCTCCTGCCTGACGAGAAGGACGGACAATATCAAAAAATATGTACAATACTGATGAGATTAATTCTTGAAGATAAAAACGTGCATACTTTTCAAGTGTGGCCAGAAGTGGGTCCGGCTCTGAGCAGCCCTGGACCTGGAACATCTGGTCTCTGCTCAGTCTGATGATCTCACACAGCGACTGTGAGGCATTGGAGTGTCTCTGTGAGGAGGAAATTAAATAAATCAAATCAGAAATGTGACTTATATATTCATTCCTCAAATTAAGGTCCTAAAAGTCCTAAACAGATTTTAAATAAGTACTCCTCCTCATGCACACTAATAAAATTACCAATAAAATAAAATGGAATAAGTGAACAAATCCTTGAAAGTAGAATTGCAAATTCTATTGCAACTATTTTAAATGCATATTGAGGTCTTCAAAGGTTAAATAAAAGCAAAAAACACGTTCCTCAGCTCATCAAACGCCCACATAGGACTTTAATATCCCAGTGGCCAAACAGACAGTGACTGCTGAATTTATCCCACCATGTTATATGGAAAACAGCAAAGTGTGTGTTAAAAGGTCTTGAACACACTCTGTTGAGTGCCCTGAGATGATTTGGCGGTATATAAATAAAAGTGAATTGTGTCAAACTCACATCTTCATCTTGAGCAGATTGTACCATTTCCACCAGTCTCTGAATCACCTTCTCCTCATTCAGCCACTGAAAGAAGAGAAACACGTTATGTTGGACACTGCTGATAGATACATAATGTACATTTATAAATATCTAAAATAGAAATTGTCGCTAACCTTGTTACTTCTGCTATTTCAAAATAGACAACACAGACTGAGACCTGACTCATCCCATTAGGGACCACATGTTGTAAACACAAATAAAAGTATCACTAGCATCACTTAACTAACAGTAAGTCAATTTCTCCCTTGAAATTTATTCAGAAACACGTTAAAGTGGATAGTTGAGAAAAAGTCTTCAGCATTTTCTGAATAATCATTATTGTTTTTCTAGTCCAGACCAATGACTTCTCGGCATGTGCTGGGTCAGCTCTAATAGAGAGACTTCATTTAAATGTGTGTAACAACAGCATTAATTATCTTGTGGAACTATCGTGCTTCCTTATTTCCCCGTTTTTACTGGCACCTGGTTATAATGTGTTACTCCCGTCAGAAGGTGGCAGTAATGCACCTAAAAGCTGTCTGCCAGCTGCCATTAAACAACATTAGGAGAAGAAGAACATGTTGCTACCAGGCTCCAGAGCTTTGCAGGCAAACCGGTGTAGTTCTGTGAGAGTAGATGTCCCGGTGCAACCGGGAGAAACATGCAGAGATGACGACAACCATCAAAACGTTCTACGTGAAACTTGGAAAAATAAATGAAGATGAGGTGCAGTGCAAACTGCAGGGGAAGCTGGGAGATCATCAGTGTACCACAGTGCTGTACAGTCATTAGAGAGCAATGCATCAAGGAGACGGTCCATCCACTGATCAATCATCAATGGCTAGACGTTTTGATGTTGGACATGCTGCTCAAGAAACGGGCCTCATCTCAAAGAGGAAACTGAAGACATGCTTCTCATCTGCTCTGTCCAAGATAATGGTTTTAGATGTTGTGTGGCATTTGTTGAGTACAAGTTTACGGCGCGAGTGAGTCGCTTCTCTTAAGTCTAACAGTCCAATAATGGTGCAATTTTTACGAGCAATTATCAAATAGTATTTTCATGATAGCCACAATCTAAGACGATATCTAGTCTCATAAAGATCCTGAGATCATATCAATATATTGCCCAACCCTTCCCCTCAACAAGTATTTAATGAGCTACGCCAGATGGCAACAAGCAAATATAATTTGTTGGCTTGTTCTTGTGGGATGCGATGGTCCAGTTTAAATTGCCTGACAACCACCAGGGAAGATCATTTTAGTAAAGCTGAGAAATGGTTGTGCTGCTGCTCACATTGAGGACGTCTTGTCGAAGCTGCTGGGGTTCGATGCAGGTGAGCATCCTGAGCAGCAGGTCCATGATGGCAGATGTCCCGATGTGTTTGATCATCAAATCTACAAAGTCCTCCCGCTTCCGCAGAAACTCCACTATCTATTAACAGAGAAAATAAAATCAGTACCAAGGACAAACTGCAGTGCTTCCTGCAGGTCTAATTTATTCTGTCCAAGTGGCGAAGACAAAGAAAACATTGACAGCATGTGACGGTCGACGGTAATAATCGTGATTATTACGTTTTTAGAGAATACATATCTGGCGACATGTGCGGATGAAACATCCTCTTCTCAAACACTCACCTGTTCGGGCTTGCGTCCTATGAGAATAGACAGGACCTTTGAGAAGAAGCTGGCGAGCAGCGGGTTGAGCGGCGGCTCATTCTGGAGGAAACCATACAGCCTCATCAGCAGTTTTTCATCTTCTCCCAGTCGGTCATTGATCTGGCTCACATCTGAAGTCAGAAGCTCACATGATATGTTGGGATACCTGCAAACACACAAAAGCTGCTGCTTAGATTATTCAAGTTACAATATGGTCGTGCAATGTACATCGATTCGCCATGACAGAGGCAGGAGACATCAAATGAATATGAGGGAGAAAGTAGGAACAACCTGGACTGACCAGGGTCAAGTCAAGAGGCTGACAATGAGCTGATCAGCTCTGGATTCCCAAAAAGATGCTGTAAATTACTACTTAGTGGAGCTCTGGTTAATGGACTGCAGATATATCGGCATGAAAGCGTATATTTACAGATCACAATACAGAAAAAATGCTTGCGGTAAATTAGAAATTGTTCCATTAGTTGTTTTTGTAGTCATTAATCATTATTAAATTCCCGGTAAAGTTTACTCTTTCAGTGAACTGATGTCAGTGTGGACATTAAACTGTAATATATCCTGCTTTTTGTCACGAGTTATAAAAGGTTCTAAAGTTTTCTTCTTACGCTGGTGCATTACCACCATCTTATAGAAATAGTATTACTACCAGGCCCCAGTAAATACAAGGGAAAAGAGACAAGAGTGACACAAACTATTTGATTCTTTATATTTTAACTACTATTTGAAAAATCCAAAATCATGACTGATCTCTGCAACTAGGATGTGCCAAAGGTCTCAATTTATTTCCTCTCTATAGCTTTTGTCCCCATAATGTTACTGCTTTGGGAATAACAAATGTTTTTTGGCCAAGGAAACATTGAGTTTGTTGTTATTGACACTCAACATTAAGGCTTTCTGCAAGTCTACAGAGAGATTTAAATAGGGTGTGTGTGTGTGTGTGTGTGTGTGTGTGTGTGTGTGTGTGTGTGTGTGTGTGTGTGTGTGTGTGTGTGTGTGTGTGTGTGTGTGTGCAGCCAAGAGTAATAAAAACAAGTAAGATAAGCCCTTGGGACACCAATTTAACAACCAAGCATTGCACAGGCAGGTGCGAGCAAGAGAGAGAACATAGCGAGAGACAAAAAAAACTGGCACCTACGTGGATAGAAATAAGCAGCAAGTGCAAAAAGCAACTATCACGTGAGAGTTTGAGCTTGGCGAGCGCTGAAGAGCTCACGCTCTCACACAAGTTGACCTGACTTTTTACAATTTTGGAGCAGAAACCAAAGGAGGCACCAGCCCTGTTAAGATTGATCACTTTCAACACAATCACACTGACACTACCTCCTTCAGCCTTGACCGACAGCTTGAGTAAACTGAGAAAGCCGAAAATGTGGAAAGGAAATGTTTTAGACAGTATCATTAAATTGCAAGATAAGCTACCAGGCAAATTAGCACTGTGAACTTGTATAATCATTAACGGAAATTAAAAAAGTGAGAATAAGAAGTGTCCACGAGTGTTTGTCAAATTTTCACCATTTTCTTACTTGTATTTAACTTTCTCCTCAACATCAGTACAGGGCTCCTGTGTGATGTAGGTGACCAGGTCCTCCATGCACTGTGGTCTCAGAAGGAAGTCAACCAGTTTGTGGTTCTGGGCCTTGCACTCCTGCAGGACGTCGTCCTCGTCCATTACCTCTGTGAGCGTCACATCCTCCTTCTCTAGCAGTGTGTCAATGTGGGATGTGGTGTGGAGATCAAATTTCCAAAACATGTTGGTGCTACAAAAAAAAAAGAACATTAATACATTTTTTGCAAACATAATCAACAACATGTGTCACTAAAATAAATACAAGATGAGATCCGTCATTAGACGTGACCAGATCATAAACAACATGATTTACATGTTAATTGGAGGATCACTGACAGCTTTCTTCTGCCTACCTGTGCGTAGGTTGGAGTCCAGACGGTGGAGCTCAGGTTAAAAAGAGGTGTGTTCTAGTCTTCGGGAGTTGCGGCCCATTCCAGGCTAGCCGGACGGACGGGCAGGCAGGCAGACAGCGGTGATGGACAGACTGATAAAAAAAAGCACATATACAGCAGTTTAACAGGAAATACCTGAGAGACACAGACCCAGAAGGACAAGGAAGGTTGCATTGCTTTTCATGTGGATATAACAGCAAATTTAGATTTCTACTTCATAACAAACAACACAAATAATTCACACACCCATATACGAAGAGAGAAAAGATTTTGGTTTCTACTTTTGTTTGTAGCCCACAAAATTCCAAGCTGCAGATCGTTCACAAGCAACACTGAACAGTCCTCTCATTCACTGGAACGTACACAGTTCATTGACGGCAGCGGTGCCAACGATGTCGGCTCACTGGGCAAAAAAGTTTAACCCAGGCTAATCTTCTTCTAAGAAGCAATGCAACATTATGAAACGAGGCAATGCATTGGTCAACCAGATTATGTAAGTGCAGATAGCCGGTGCAATTACATTGTAACATAAAAAACCAGATCATTGCAACTACAGACACAATAGATGGTGCTCTGATATCAATGTGAAATTTTGAATGAGCATTACAAATTGTTGTGTGGTGTTCCTGCAACTCAATTTCCCAGATTGAATTCTCAGGTGCACCTCAAAAAATATTCGCAATATGATATATATCAAAACATACTTCCTCCCGAGCATTTAACTGCCAGTACCACTATCAATTTGTAATTTTAATAAATGATGCAGTCCTCCTAACAAAGCAGGAGTACATGAATTTTGTGTAAATACATTTTATTGTAATGGCATAAATGCAATGTATTAAAAAAAACAACAACCAGTAAATGAGTCTTAAAGCTTTTCAAACCGATGTGGAGGATGAAGTAGGACACCGTTATAATCCTCAATCTTTTACATGGGTTCAAGAATTATCAATGTGTACAAAAAAAACAACTTAAAATTGAATATAGCAAAATCTAATTCAATATTTTGGGTACAAACGAACAAGAAAACTTTGGTGCACAAGAGCATCAAATGCAAAAATGTGTCTGGGGCCGTGTTTGCAATGGAGGCTATGCTGTCACTATACAGGGCTATATAAGGTTGGAGACACAAGTTTATGTTATTATCTCCATAAATAACCAAACTGTGCTGTGATGAACACATACGCTGTAAAACAGAAAGCACGTCTAAATACTTGGATCATGAAAATATCTTTCAGCCACAAACAGGAACACAAGTGAAAGCAGCAAAAGCTTCACAGGATTTAGGGATTTCTTCGCGTTTCTTCCAGTAATCTGTTCACTGGTGTTTGTGTTAACACAGTGACCTGCTAACGACAGCATATTCACGAGCACAAAATGGTGTATAAACCTAATATTTACCTATTTACAGAGGAGTAAGTTGGTACCAAGAGACTGCAGCAGATATTGCGTGATAAACATAAAAGATGCCGGTTACTGTGACTTTTGAGGCATTATTGTGAATAATCAGGTGTGTAACCGACACATCTGTGTTGTTTTGGCTTTTTTTTAATCAATTCAACATTTGTTACTTTAACCTCAACTAGCACCCGGACATTTACCAGAGACTACAATAACTGAGCCTCCGGTAAAATGTACTTGTCCGGTTGTAAGGGATCCTCCGGTAGACCAGACACAGTCCGGGTCCGTCTGACAGCTGAGACTCAACCTGCAGAATAACCCGTCAAAAGGAAGCAGATGAAACTCTGCAGTTTATTTCCAGCTGACATTTGTGAGCCACCAGACTGGAGGCTGTTCCGTCTCCGCATGCAGCCGCAGATCCGTGACCATGATTTACTCCACCGAGCACCGCCATGGTGGAAGTCACCGCTCCGGTGAAGACACGGCGGCCCCGGGCGGCACGGCTCGGTTCATGGAGGCGAGCTACATTTAGGAAGCGAGCTATTCACCTGGCTTACATGAGGCGCCGCTGACTCGGCTCCCAGTAGCCCGTGCCTTCCCGGACCAGGGCCCAACCGGTCCAAACACACCGGCTACAGGCGGGCTAACGTCACTAGCTATTGTTAGCTAACGTGATAACCAACATCAAACTAACGTCCCTAACGACGTCCAACGGACCGGGACCATCGGGCTCCGGGCTGGTGTTCAACCAGCTCCGACGGTCATTTACAAAACACTATGTTTTGACGGTACACAGCAGAACTAATGCGCGGTGTTACCCCGGTCCGAGTGACCGACGGGGTCTGACAGCGGAGCGCTGAGGGCCGAGTCCGCTTCCAGCCAGCAGCTAACGTTAGCTGCTGGCTAGCCGTGTCTCCAGCACCGAGCCCGGGCTGCCGAGTGTACCTACCGGCGGACAAACAGCGAGTCTCCAGCATAGAGCTTATCCTGCCATTAGCCCCGGACCTTCACAAAGCGGACACCGAGAAAACACCAAATTCCAGCAAGAAAAATAAAGCGTTTAAAAATGATTCTGACAGGCGCGAAAAGGCAGATCATCGGAGGGCACTTTTCAAGATGGCGGTTCCGTCAACTTCAGCGACCCTTCCCCCACTACAGCTGCAACGCGTGTCAATCAAACGATCACCGCAAGCCCATTGGTTGTAACCTCATCGCTCAAACGAAGCCCTGCCGTTTGATTGGTTCACAGAGCGCGTTTCTTCAAGGCACCGTTCATTCGGAGTGAGGGCATTCTGTGGCCCGGAAGAACGGAGTTTATACTGTTGTACAAACAAGACACAATCAGTACAACTCATGCGGTTTATACAAGAAGTTAATCATGTATTTAAGAATATCTTACCTTTTAGATTGTCATATGAAACAGGAATTCTGCAAATATAAGATATTAACCCCGCCCGCGCGTTTGCTTTGTACACTAAATCGAGCGTACTCGCTGAGTGCCAGCACGCCCATGGCCAGCTGGGAAACGCCCAGTTTACGGCAGGCGGTGGTGGTGCGGACACCACGGTATGCTTTGAGATGAATCACTTGATGTAAACATGCCGGACAATGCTTCACTTCATGTTCAACTTCATCTCAATACCTTCATTTCAACTGATAACCGGAAATGAGACTGAAAAAAGCCGAACGCTTTATCCGCGTATCTATTCAAGTGGTTGTAAAAGGTCCTGGTGGTTGTAAAAGGTCCTGGTGGTTGTAAAAGGTCCTGGAGCTCGAACTGCTGATGCTGTTTCACATTCAAAGTGGCAAGAGGAAGGAAGTCGAGCACGCAGCTCTTTGACCACCACATATCTAAAAGTATGCACACAATACTGATGGGCCCTCAGTGTTTAAACCGCAGACTGCACATACAATGTTAAACCTTTAAATCTTCCAGTTTGCCTTTGTTTGTTCATAACACGCATTGTCACATCTTTTGCATCGGACACAGGCTACTTATTCTCTTCCCAACAAAATAGGTCATTTTATAATTTCTTAATTCGCTTCTCTCGTCGGTCCATGGGACACTAAACGCAGTACTTGGCTTGTACAAATCCTCTCCGCTAATCGCTTCTCGCCGGCTCATGCAGTCATCTGTGGGAGGTGACAGACCGTGGCTCGTGTGTGTGTGTGTGTGTGTGTGTATACAGTCTGAGGGACAGCACACACACGCGCACACACACACACACACACACACACACACACACACACACACACACACACACACACACACACACGCACGCACACGCACACACACACACGCACGCACACGCACACACACACACACGCACGCACACGCACACACACCATCCTGCTCTCCAACGGCGCATCCAGGAAGAAGCAGCAGCTCGCTCAATGGCGATGAAAATGGATTTAAATGCCATCTTAGAGCAAATGGAGACCGGAGATCAAGACGCAGCTCTGACGGCGTTACATGGCTACAACAGGGAGGTAAGCATCAGTGCAGCATCATGAGAACGGCACGTACTCTGCATGTGCATCCAAACGGCAAGTTATCATGTACAAATACTCTCAGGAAGGCAGAACAGAAATAACACCAATATATTATTTATAATGTTATTATACCAGGCAAACAGATGCCCGTTTGCGCATCCAACAGAGGCAGAGCAGTATTTTGGGTCGTTTGATGACTGTCAATGTATTCACTCTCCTGCTGGATTTGTCTTTACCAACTCCTGAGAAATATATGTTGTTTCAGGGCTGCTGAATGATCCAACATGTTCCCCCGCTGGCCTTTTTAAATCTGCTGCTTGCGAACAGTGAAATTGAGCTTTTTTCACTCCAGCTGCTGCTGCTGCACAATTTCTCATCCTTACATCTTCCCATTGATCATGTAAACATTATAGATTAATGCAGATCTAAAATTAAAGTTACAAAAAAAAAAAGAATATCCATCTATTTCATGCATGGAAAGAGAGCAGATTATTTTTGCCACTCTCAGACAAATATCTCATTTTCAGAAACATGTCTTTACCTCAATGTGATCTGTCCACGGTGTCATAGTTGTCAAACATAGAGGTGCTTGTAATTGAGGGCACATTGAAAGAGCAGCATCCAATGAGAGTGATGGAAAACTGGACATGGGGTCAGGGAGGGAGAGAGGAGGCAGAAAAACACAGTTCTCTTACTTGTGGAGTCATTAAAGAGATCAGGGGAGAGATGTGGAGGGAGAAGAGACCCGGCAGCACCGAGTGCAGCAGATTGACATGTTTAAAGATAAATCTGATGTCAAAGTAGTAAAACTAACACAAGAGTTTTAGTTGCAGTCTGGAGTTTAATTATTTCAATGTCAAATTCAAATTCAAGTTAATCATCATGGACCACAACTTCCCTTCATCTGTTTACTTCTACAATCATGCTGGTGACATTCAATATTAATCATCGATAGATCCAGGAAGACATAACCAATAAAACACCTCTGCTCATTTCACCAACACTGCTGCTTTAACTCGGTCTGGTTTGACCAAATCTTGGTGAACTTTAGATATAAACTGATGAGCCTAAAATGACTGCCTGCCTAATGATGCTGCGGTCCTTCACATGCCACCAGAACAACTCTCATCGTCCAAAGAATGGACTCAACAAGACCTGCAAGGTGTCCCGAGGTGTCCCGTGGTGTCCTGTGGTGTTTGGCACTCACAGAAGGGCAGAAGGGACGTTTGCTCTGCAATGCACCGCTCCTCTCTCCTCTCCTCTCCTCTCCTCTCCTCTCCTCTCCTCTCCTCTCCTCTCCTCTCACCTTGTTTACAAATCATTTGCATGTAAAATAGTCACAGTTTAGGGACCAAAAATGTCGCCAGAATTAAAATAAAATGACGTGGAAACAACCAGACTGCCGTTTTAATTCTACTTTCATGTTAGGTGGTATTTAATTGAAGATGGTTCTCGCATAGATTGTTTTTAGAACAAAAAATGTGTGCACAATTATGCAGGGAGAACAATGATGACTAGGATAAAAAAAAAAAAACAAATTCAACTTAATTTTCAATGAATGAAGAGCAACAGTCATTTTCTGCTCTTAGCAATACTTGAGCTGCTGTATTAATGTCAGAACTCAGACTACAAGCTCAGCACTAAATAAATCTCTGACAAAAATGTAGGTATCAGCCTTTAGTATAAAGTTCATCTTAAAAGGCATTATCATATACTCCAGTTATTCCTTCACTGGAACTGAGAGCCCAAAATAGTACTCAGTAGATTTGCATCTCAAAGGGGGCGTGGCTTCACAGCAAAACCGGTTCCATTCAAAGAAACAACTACCAACATATCAAACATTAAATCTCTTCTCACAAATCAAACCCACTGAGAGCCGAGTTACTACGAACACACCTGTCCTTCTCTGTCGGTCCCAATCAGTGAGCAGACAGCAGAAAACCAGCAGGTAACTTTTGGTGACTTTCGTATTCAAAACTCTGTTTTCTCTGAGAAAAACTCCCCTCAGTAGTCGCAGACTGACAGTGTGTGATGACAGACTGTTTTCAAAGCAGATGACACCTGTGATGTTTGCTAATATATTCCCTCCCATCACACCTCCATAGAAGTGGAATTGCTCACCAAGTGTATTTGGCTCGGCCCCGGCTCACTGAGGCTGGGTGTACGGCAGAATAATCTGCACTGCCCTGATGGTTTTATAAAAACAGAGCCCACAATCTGAGTGTGGACGTGCTTTATTTGCCTAAATGCCACTTGAGCTTTTCAACATGCTGTCTAACCTGCGAGTGAGCTGAGCTGCAGGCTTCTCTCAGCCGCCGAGGCTGTGTGGGAGTTGATCTTGAAGGCAAGAGGATTAGATGCACTGATACACAAATAGAGTCACCTACAGTCCAGTCAAATCCTGCTCTGCTAAAGAGCTCTTAGAGATGAAGAGCTTAGTGTGACAGACGACTCTGCCCATGTAGGTTGCATGGTTTCTCTTCTATACCTTCCTTGAGAGGCTCATTGCATCGTCTTCACCTAAACCTGATGACATAAATGATTAGTAAATCATTATTTCCATAATGGTAGGAAACAGGCTTGGCATCAGAAGACACACTAAAGACTCAAAGACTGAATTTATATTTAACTTTTATTCATACTATATAAGTTGAGAAGCCTGGATTCTGATTGGCTGGAAGCTGTGGATCAACTTCAAGGGGATAGTACAGGTGGCGCGCGCTTCAAAAAGGACAAAAAGCTTCTGAGGGCACAAATTGAATTTTAAATATGTTTGATATTTGCATTAATGTATACGTCCAAACCGTTGCAGCAGAATTAAAGACAGGGCCTTTAAAATGACTGCGAGGAACAGCTGCAGGCAGTGAAGAGAGAATCAGACACAAAGTCTGATTTAAAGGTTTTAAATATCAGTCAAAATCAGATATCAGAGTCAAAAGGAAAGGAATATTGAACACCAACACAGCTCCTAATGGCTGCAAATGTGTTTCTGAGTCAGTTAGATGAGTTTGTAGGAAAGTGTTTGCCAACACGTTAGAAAACTAGATAACTTGTCAGAATTGAGTCACATTTACAACAGTTGTTTTGTTTTTAAGATGGAGTGTTGTGTATTTACCTAATGTGTAAGAGGCTAAATAGACTGTTTGTTGTTTGTTTGTTTGTGTGTTCAAACCCCTGCTAATGAGATCCAAACAGTTTCATAAGCAACTAGTGGTCCAGTCCCCCCACAGGTGGTTTGTTCCGACCCTCAGACAGGACTCACGGGAGTGTTTTCCAAACTAGCACTCCTGGTTAGGTTAAAGCACAGAGAAAAATAATGGTTTGTGACCTTTGTCGTCATGGCAACAGCAAACGCACAATAAAAATAACTGCACCGACTTGTGGTTGGAAAGCGAACAACGGACTCTTTCACACAACATCACTGTTGTATTGAAGTATCCACCCAAACCTCCTCCTAACAAGGAAAAGCTGAAATCACTCATACGACCACCAGAGGACGCTTTACTTCAAAAGTAACTGTAGCTCATAATGAGCCATAAGCAAACATTTGAAATCATGAAACATAATATCACGATGCTCAAATATAGGGGTGGCTTATGATTATTGAATTTTAAAATATCCATTAAACAAGGAAAGACAAAACAGTTTATGTGACTATTGTCACATCCTAAAAAATATTTTTCCCACATTTTTCCTGGTGCCAGGTCGTAATGTGTCCCTGCTGCCTGTGGGTGGCGGTAATGCACCTAAAAGCTGTTTTTACATTTTCAACAGATTCATTCTTAAATTAAATGTACTCATTCATCTGTAATGTTTTAGTGTGTTTTAAGGCAGAAAATGTTCTTCACAACGTGAAACATGATCAAGTGACGGCCTTGGTTTCTTCTTCTATTGGAGGCTCTGCTTCCTGTAGCGGCTCAGCACTGCTGCAGATGTGTTTTTTATTCAATTGTTCCTCTCCCATCGTTGAGAAGTCTTACCTTTTCAGGCTTCTTACTGTATGACAGCATGCAGTTATACAAACCACACAGGCCAAACATGAGATGCTGAGGTGTTCATGTTTCCTAACTGGAAATTACGTGTCGTCGCAGGAAGGTTGACCTTTGGGGTATTTTCAATGTATCTAACCGGTCACCTTTTCAGGTGTTTGGACTCAAAAGCACAACAAACAAAAAGGGAAGTTAGATTCCTTTAGTTCCACTAATTAACAGGCAACAGTTGGTACAAACATTGTCCAAAAGCTCACAATTGTCAAGTCATTGATCCCCCAAAAACGTGAAAGGAAAAGAAAGTCCAAAAAGGGGAAAAAGAAAAACTTACACAACAAAAGAAAAAGCTGTGGACATAATGATGATCTGGACAAAGGAGGTCGACAGCACAGACTGTATACACAGGAGGTCAATCACACACAGGAAGAAACAATCAGGACGGGGAAGACAATCAAACACAGGTAGGAAGACCAGAAGACAGGAAGTAAAGACAAACGGAAACAAGACAGAAGGAGAGTTACCAAAATAAAACAGGAAATGAACATGAAACCCTTAAAAGAAAGAGAGACATAACCGAAAGACAAGGAAGACACAGAAAGACATCTGAACCACAAGAACAGACGAAAGAGACAGGAAGAAACTGATCTGACAAAACTGAACCACGAGGATGAACCGTGACATAACCTGTTTGTTTTATAAAAAATAAAAATCAAGTGCGGTAGTTCTTCTGCATCTTCCATCTTTGACGCATCTTCCTTTGTGCTTTTTCTTTCCTGCAGATGAACCAGTGCTTCACATTCAACAGCGAAGAAGAGGAGAACAGAGAGGTATTCTGAACACTCCCATCCAAAGTCAATGAAAAACAACCACCTTCCTCGTTAAGTTGAAGGTGTCTTAAGTATTTGTCTTCAGTTTGACTGCTCAGGACTTTTTTTTGCAACCAAAAACAAGACTTACAAGAAGTCAGCAGCATTTTAAGGACATATAAATAATAAATATAAATAAATGTTTAATAGAAATGTTTAGTTTGAGAGTCTGCTCTGTCGCACATTTCCATGAATACAGTAGGAAATTCACAGTAGCCTCGTCTCACCCGTGTCATCTGTCTGTCCCTGCGTGTGCTCGCCTTTAGGACAAAAAGTTACGAAAGGTATGAATAACCGCTGAGCAACGTGTTGTACTTCCCCATTAGACACTGAACCCTCAATTTGCTTCAGATTCAGATTTGCTTGTTCAAATTTTTTTGACTAATTCCTACAAGCAGAAGTGATGAGTGTGAGGAATTCATCAGAGAATATAAATGATGTAAAGGGAAATGAAGCTGTCAGGGAGACCTGTGGTGGTCTTTATGGTCTAACCACAGCAGAGATCACGTGCAGCCGATGTGAACGTCATCATTATCTGAGCAGCGATCATGACTGTCAGTAGATTATTTACTGAGACGTCAGACAAGTTCAAAATCTAAAGTCTTTTCAGTTTGAAGATTGCAGTCAGGAAACACACTGATGGGTCGATACAGAAAAGGGTGTTCGTGGGAACTGGTAGGACTGTTAAAGTTGGAAAACATTCAAATTCAATGCAGCCCACCTCACCTGCTTCTAAACTATTCTGTAGAATAGACTTTATTCAGAGTTCCTCCACTGTCATTGTTATTTAGCATTTTTACAAAGTTAACAAACAGCTTTACCTTTATCATGTTTTCTTTGTCATCTGTGGTGTTCAGTCCTTAATGTCTCCTCCATTAGTTTGTGTCATGATTATTGGCTTAACACTTGCTGGTTGTCTCCATTTTGACAATAGTCCAGTTTCCTGTCAGAAGTACATTTGAGTGTTTAGTGATTACAGATCAGATATTATTTGTTTTTACTCACATTCACATGTCAGGAGCGCTTTTTAAAGGTCCACGAATCAAACAAGTTGACAGGTTAAAGGAGGGTTTAGACCAGAAACAGATAACTTCTGGTTATTTCAGACCCGTCCTGGGTTTAAGTGAGTTCACTGCTGTGATTTGTTTCACAAAACTGGGCTTAAGATAGCAAACTAGATGTCAGTGTGTGTAGACCTGGTAGTTTTGGTTCTTGATAGTTTGCTTTGTTCTTAGATGGTAATAACGTCCTCTCTGCAGATTGAAACTGGCCTTTGTTTACCTCCATGTGATTGTAGCAGGACCGATGTCATGCAGCCACATCTATTTTAATAAATGCAACCTTATGATTCAGTTAATCATCAAAAGATGAAGTTGATTCTTGCCTATTGAATTGGATGTGAATCAGGTGGTTGACAGGCATCGTGACGCAGCAGCCATAAAATATAAGAAGACACTCAGGTTAAAACTACAAATGAATTATAATTAAATTACACAGAAATAGGAAACAATTCAAAAGTCTTTTTATCTACTCATCTGGTTTAGTGACCTACCAGCTGTTTAAGATGCTGTGTCATTTACACACAAAAGATTAAAGCAGTTTACACACAGCCGCTTGAGTTATTATTATTTATTGGAAAGTAAATTATTCACACTGAAAGCTCACAATGCAGTTTATTTATTAACACCACAACATCAGTTTATTTATTAACACCACAACATCAGTTTATTTATTAACACCACAACATCAGTGATGTTTGGAGCACATCGCTCTTCATCAGTGTTGTTAATAAATGAATCGCATTGGGAGCTTTAATTGTGAATAATCTACTTCTGCCCACTCCTCAATGTCGTTCCCGCACCTGATTTCACTGTTTGTTCACTGACATTTAATTAATTACAGTGTTTGCTGTCTACAAAACGCAGGTTTTTGTCTTATGTCATTGAACTGTTTCCTTCACTGGGCAGCGGTTCTCATAATACCAGTGAAGAGTTATTTATAATATTAGCGACCTCTTCAAATCTGATTTAACGTCATCAGTCCGTGGACCGACTCGTTTTACCATGAATTCAGTGATTAGAGCCTGAACCTCCAGACAAGTATGTCAGTTTCCTCCTGTATAAAGTTTGGATGGTGTCGGTCTGCTCCTTCTTCAGTCATTACAAACTGACAATAAGCTGCATCACAGCGGTTTTAAAGGGGATGAGAGGAGCTGATTTGATTGGCTGTGATTGAAGTCAGCTGTGACACACCTTCTAATCATCTACTCCTCCTACTCCACCACTGTGCCACGCTGCAGCACAGATGCGCTAGTTTTTGAATTCACCAAATTACCAAACAAATTGGCGACACCTACTTGCTCCACCGGTGCAGATGCGAATGAAGATAGGGCCCATGGTGGACAGATTGTCTCCCAAACTCATTCAACTCCCCCGATAGTTGTTGTGAAAGAATTAAGAAAAAGTAACAATACTAATACAGAAAGATGAAGAGATAGAGAAAACGAAGAGAAGACATGTACCGTTAAGTCTGACCTCCATCTCAGCTCGCAGGCTCCTGGAGGAAGTTTGTTTAAAAATGGCTCTCACATGGTGGAGAACCTCTGACGAAATAAAATCCATGGCCAATTAAACAACTTCCTCAGGATTTCAGATTTCCGTTCGTCTCTCAATTTTTTTTTCTTAAAGATTCCCATGAAATGTCCAGAGTTCAGGGTTGAGTTGAGGTCAGGTGCAGCTTATGTGCCGTTGCATGTCTTCTTTATCCAATAAACACGTGCTCACACAGACTGCACACAGACTGCAGGGAAATATGCACGTCAGCAGACATTATTCAGCTCGGCAGGTCACTTAGATGTTGGTGTAGTGGCTGTAACAGTGAGGGCACTACTCCTGCTGCAGAGGGGCTTTATTTTTCATAGTTTTAATGTCAATAAACAGTAGAATAGTAAAACAGTAGAATAGTAACTTGCATAATGTGATCAGTGGGAATTGTCAGTTTATTTAGATATTCAAAGCAAAAATGTCTTTGCTGAATTTTGGTTAAACATATTGAAATAGGGTAAATATAGATGTGAAAATCACGTGTGCAGTGTTTCTGGATTTTTAGAGTCTGAATTTGACTGAATTAATTTCAGCAAGTTGACTTTTTGACTTGATTTGAATTTTTTGGCCTGGACTGATTAAATTATTTCACAGTTGGAAACTTCAAATTGAGAAAGTAAAATAATTTGGAGTTATTTAGATATAAACATTAAATATGCAGCAGTATGTTCCAAACTTCAGTAATTTAAATCTTTATAGCTTTTTATCTGCCTCCATGTTTCTAACTTTCTATGTTTGTTGTGTGACGCAGCATCTGGGCGAGTTGGTGCTCGGTTTCCTAAACAGGGAGCTGCAGCCTTCTTGTCTGCTGGCCTGTCTAGAAACTGTCCGCATCCTGTCCAGAGACAAACATTGCCTGGATCCATTCACCAGCCGCTCGGCCATGTCCACTCTCGCCCGCTATGCTGGCATCGCTGTGGGCGGCGCTGCCACACCCGCCCACAATCAGCCGGAGGAGGACCGAGGTAACGCCTGTCAACACTCCGAGCTTTCTCCACATGTGCTCCGAGGCCTCTTTCTACCTTGGTGTTCGTCTCTGTTGTTTCTCCCATGAAACCCCCCAAATCCTCACATCACTATTATAATCCTTTTTGTTTTGAACTCTTTTTAAGGTTGTTTTCAGGGAGCTCAAATAAAACTCTGAACACTTCCCCTCCATTCCTCACATTTAAATTCCATTTCCTCAGTCCTTCTTTCATCAGTTAAGCATCAAACAGACCTTTTTCACTGCAAACGTTCTGACAAACATGAAAAAAGTAGAAGATGTTTTTACACTATAACTCTTCTGTCTTATTATTGGTCATGTATGTACAACCATCCCATTCTTGTAAACACGATGTCTCAGGAACGACTTTGAGGGGAATTTCTTCAAATTGAACACAAATGTCAAGTTGGACTCAAAGATGAACTGATTCGATTTTGGTGGTCAAAGGTCAAAGGTCACTGAGCTTGTGTCCATCCCATTCTCGTGAATGTGACATCGAAGGAATTTTCTCCAAATTAGAATAGTAATAGTAATAGAACAAATGTTCAGTGAACATTTGTGCCAGATCTGAAGAGACTCCCTCATGGCGTTTCGGAGATATGACGCTCTTCAGCCCGAAAACATAGATCCTCTGGCCACAGCAGTCAGAAGTAAGACCAGATTAATGCTTTGATCTCTTTTGTCTTTTCTCTGCTATTTGTCCGTCGTCCGTTCACAACAGACGAACAGGGTTTCTGCAGATCGTCAACGTGACATTCTTTCTGCTTGCGTAGGACGAGATTCGATTAGAGGATTTCGGTGACAGCAGAGCGCAAATTGAATCAAAAGAGAATCTGTTCATCTTTGTCCTCCGTTCTTTATATGAATATGAAGCAGTCTAAGTATGAGTTGAACAAGGACTTAGCTTCTTGAACGTATTCTTCTGGTTTTTTTTTCCCAGCGGAGGGAGAGGGAGGAGATGGAGAAGAGGCGGAGGAATCATCTGGTAAGGAATCCTCCTCTCTGTCAGAAAACGCCGACCAGGAAGTGATCATTGAGGCTCTCAAGTCCATCTGTAACATCCTGCTACACAACGTGACAGGACAGGTCAGCCTGCTGGGATTTACTCAGACTGTAAGATCTTATTTGATTGGTGCTGATCTATAATACGTGACTAATGGATGGATGGATGGATGGCAGGTGGTAGCAGCAGATCTGCAGCTGATTAAAGGAGTGGCGGCGAGGCTGAAGCAGTGCCATGATCCCACCTGGAACCACGAGGTATGGACATGAAGTCGAAAGACGTTTTACTGTGAGAGTGCATGAGTTAGTTTGATATCTACTCTGAGGAGGTAAAAGCAGGTAAACAGTGTGTCGTGAACCGTTTGATTTGTTCGTCCAGGTACGTTTCTTTGACCTGCGCCTCACCTTCCTGCTGACCGCCCTGAGAGTGGACGTCAGGGCTCAGCTGGCCCAGGAGCTCCACGGCATCAGTCTCCTCGGTAACTAATCACAGTCAGATCTCTAGGTTCTGCGTCTCCAAGGTAACCAACTATAAGAGGCCTCATCCACGACGGGAACTCATTGACCCATAACTGAACTTTTACTTCTACTTTTCCCACTTTTCTCCATCAGCTTTGGTTTAGTTCAGCTCCGTTCAGGTGTTGGTGTTAATAAAGTTCAGGTACATGCGATGGGCGTCGCTTGTCTTTGGTCAGATGGCTGTTGGTTGCAATGCGTCAAACAGGCATTTGGTCCAAGTGGCAGCCAGCGGTGGTGTCACCCGTTGGTTTGTGAACGGCCGCAATAAAATGTCGAGTTCAGGTTTTGTCCGGTTTGGAGCAGGAAGTGACCATATTTGGACGAGCTGGGGAGGAGCCAGCGGTGGATCTGACTGACCTGATTGGAAACATGACGATACTACGTCCCGCCCACTGATAGCTGTAACCTGACTGCATCACAGGCCTGTCAATCAAACAGACACGCCCCCCAAAACCACATCTTTTTGAAGCTTATTTTTTTTAATTTATGAGGGATTATTTTCTAGATGAACTTCCAGAAAACTAATAAGAAGGAGTAACTTTAGCTAACAACACCGAGATCATTTTATGAGAGTCTATGGAGCTGGAGGCTTTTTGGAGCCAACCTCTAGTGGCACTCGGTGGTATTGCAGTTCTGCATTGGCCCCATTTTTCAGACCCGGAAATTACGAACACTTTTATATCCAGTCTATGATTTAGTCACCTCTCAACTATAAACTCAATAACAACAGTAACCATCATGTCACTTCTGTGTCTACATTGAAAACAACTTTTATTTATAATGAAGACCGATGGAGAGTGAACTTTGGACACATTAAATAGTCAACTTTTTAAAAATGCACACCTTATTTGATTTGCCTGTGTTGATGTATCTACTGAACATTCATCCAGTCCTTCTCCGTCTGTACAATACTCTGAAAAAAGCAAAAGAAGAAATGACTACCTTTCCCTACAAGATCTAATGAGGTCCAGTTTATGGGTCATTCAGTTCCTGTTGTACAAAAGCAGCTTAAGAGGGCAACTGATCTGTCTGGAAGTCCTCAGATGCTCTGAAGTCCAACAGCCGATGATCAATTTATACAATTATCACACATAGTCTGATAAACATGTACCAGAAGAAGAAGGTACACATGTTGTATGTTAAAGAGGTTGAGAAGCTGGTGTCCTGTGTATGTTCTAGGTAACCAGCTGGATGCCACACTGGGTCTCTGTTGGCCAGATACTCTGGAGACAGCGAGGGCCGGCTTCGAAGCCGTCCCGCCCGAAGAGCTGCCCCCACTGAGCCGGCAGCAGACTGAACTCGCTATGGAGATCCTGAAAATACTCTTCAACGTCACATTTGACTCAACCAGACGCAAGGTCGATGAGGTAAGAAAGAAAAGTACTCGCACGCGGAGTTTTTCATAGATTTGAACCATTTTGTGATAAATGATACTTTTGGTCGAGGTCTGAATTCATCTTCTGGGGTCCCAGAATATTTTTACTACATTTCACAGCAATCCATCCAATCCTTTTTGAGACATTTCATGCTGTCAGCTTTGTTGCTCTGGTTTATGATGTTTGTGGTAAATATGACACAAATATCTGTTCTGTTTTTATGCCTCTGTGCCGGTGATAGCCATAGCCAGATGTTTTAGAGTTTAGGGGTTTCTTGTGAATGAGATACCTCAAGAACGCCTGAAGGAAATTTCTGTAAACTTGGCAAAACCATTTACTTGATACCAAGCATGAACTGATTAGATTTTGGGGGGCAAAGATCAAAGGTCAAGGTCACTCTGACCTTAAATCTACACATTCCCATGAACAGGATATCTCAGGAACTCCTGGATTTATTTCTTCAAATTTGACACAAATGTTCACTTGGGATGAACTGATTAAAGTTTGGAGGTCAAAGGTCAAAGGTCAAAGTCACGGTGACCTTACGTCCCTCTCATCTGTCCGTCCCGCTCTTGTGAATGCAATATCTCAAGAAAGCTTTGAGGGAATTTCTTCAAACTTGGCAAACACATTCACACATTCACTTAACCCTCGTGTTGTCCTCGGGTCAAAATGACCCGCAGCTGTGTTCAACCAAGTTCTATTTTATTTCTACATTTTTATATTTTTGGGGATTTTTTTGGTTTAAAGAAACCCTCACAGCATCCTTGTCATCAATGATCCCAAAAAATATAAAAATGTAGAAATAAAATAGAACTTGGTTGAACAGCTGCGGGTCATTTTGACCCAAGGACAACACGAGGGTTAAAGGATGAACGGATACAATTTTGGTGGTCAAAGATCAAAGGTCAAGGTCACTGTCCCATCACATTGGCCTGTGCTCAAGAACACAATATTTCAGGAACGTCTGGAGGGAATTTCTTTCAAATGTGTCACAAATGTTCAATTTAACTGAAGAATGAACTGATAGGATTTTCGTGGTCGAAGGTGCAGCGTAGGTCCAGGAAGATGAGAGTTAAAGATGAAGGGGCGAGGAAGGACAGGGAGAAGCCTGGAGAGTTTCCTTACAGGGAAACTTATCTTACACTCAACTGAAGCCAGGGAAGCTCAGTCGCAGCCACACGGGTCCAAAGTGGTGGTGGGGGACAAATTCAGCGCGGTCCACCTGCTCCGGGGATCCAGACAGCTGCACGAGTCCTCGGCCTCCAAAAAAGGTCAAAGCAAGCTCTGGGATTATCCTAATAATGCTTGCTTACCTCGAAAATATTTACCACTTTCTTTTGTAGAGCAACTAAATCCAGAAACTGAATTACTCTTTGAAACAGCTTCTCTTTTAGTCACTCAGTTCTCCTTCAGGCTTCTTTTGTTTGTTGATCGCTCCGCCTCCTGGTGTGCTTCATTTATCACTTCCCCATCAGGGTGCTAAAGGGCTCTTCCCTACTTTTTGTTTCTTGTTTCCCCCTTTCTGCTACAAAGGTCACTCCGAGTCCCCGTTCGCTTCTCACCGTGAACGTGATATCTCAGGAACACCTTTTAAAAAATCTCTAAACTATATGTGGCATGAACTGCATATGTAATTCTAGTTTTGGACGATATGTTCTTCAATGCAAGAAATACCAGAAAACAACAGAACATGAAGTCGGACAGTTTTCGCTGCCGGTTACATTCAAGCAAATGTAAAATACACAGTGAAGACTCATGGAGATCAGGGTTCTCTTAAAAACATGTGAACAGCTTGTGTGTGTGTGTGTGTGTGTGTGTGTGTGTGTGTGTGTGTGTGTGTGTGTGTGTGTGTGTGTGTGTGTGTGTGTGTGTGTGTGTGTGTGTGTGTGTGTGTGTGTGTGTGTGTGTGTGTGTGTGTGTGTGTGTGTGTGTGAAGGAAGAGGCAGCTGAGTACAGACATTTGGGAGCCATACTGAGACACTGTCTGATGAGCCAGGCGGATGGAGAGGAGCGGACGGAGGAGTTTCACAGGTATCTCAACACTCGGAGTTCCTCTTCATTGATTGCCGGAGTCCGTCAGTCATCGCTCACCTGTGATGTCATCGCCCCGTCTCCTCCCTCCTCTTTTTCTCAGCCACACTGTGAATCTGCTCGGTAACCTGCCTCTGACCTGTTTGGATGTGCTGCTGATGCCGAAGGTGCAACAAGGCTCCATCGAGTACATGGGCGTCAACATGGACGCCGTCAACATGCTGCTGGAGTTCATGGAGAAAAAACTGGACCGGGTAGGATCAGATTCTGTGTTCAACTTCTATAACAGAGAATGAAAATGCACAAATTATAACCTTAATTACATGATGAAACAATGGTTTTAAAATGTGCTGGATTAATATTTATGTGGTATTTGGAAACAAACTACTGGACACATGCAGGCAAACCGTTGTCGACCCTGAGCGTGATCTTTGTCACCAGGTGGAGCTGCATGTGAACTGATGAACGTGTTTGCTACAACTTCAACGTTTTTAAGTTCTTAAGTTTTTAAGTTGACTTTTAAGTAATGTTTTACATATGCAGCCAAAATAAATTAGTATTGTTGTTGTGAGAGACATTTACTTTAATGATAATTATGATTTACAACAACTTTCTTTCATATAGTTTTGGTCAACAGTTCAATCAGAAAATGATCAGTCCCTCCAGGAAATCATGATCTTGTGATAGCAATAATTAACGCAAATTAAAGAAGCTTGCAATTTTGTAAAATCCCCACAATTTTTCCACAAAAAATGTCGTCAACAGAAGCTCCGCTGAAAGTATTTCACCATAAAGTTGCCTTTCCAAACAAAACTCTCTTTATCAACAAAAATAACTCGTCATTTACAATCAGCACAGCTCTGCTGCCTCCTCTCACCATCTGTGCACCAAAGAAAACCGGGACAAGCTGAAAAAACAGAAGTGCCGGGGATTGTGGGAAATGGGCTCTTAACGTTAAATTGAGGAATAATGTTTGTTAAATTAGTTTTAAACACACATATTTAAGTTGTAATAGACTGCACTTTGTTTGTGTGCATACAGTTTATGTTAAATTAATATTAATTAAACAGAACTGAATTTTGACATAAGTTCTATAAAGCTACATCACTTCAGGGAAGTTTTCATCACTTTCAGCTGATTCAGACATTGTTCTCTACAGTCAGAACAGAATTAAAGAGATTACAAGTAACAGGAAGTCATTACGTAGTACTCTTCATCAGGTAGATTCGATTTTTTTTTTTTGTCTCAACTTGAAATTATTTATAATTTACTCAGTTGTACCCCAAAAAATTCACACAAAACTCAAATTATATTACAATTTAAAAATCCACCGCAAAAATCTACTTTTTTTTTTTTTATCAACAATGTTCATTGCTGAGACTGGAGAACACAGTGACACTGACTGGATGAAATTTGACCTGATAAGCGATGACTTGTCTGTCTCTCAGGGACACAAACTGAAGGAGATCCTTCTACCATCTCTGAGCCTGCTGACTGAGAGCGCCCGCATCCACAGAGAGACCAGGAAGTTCCTCAGGTCAAAGGTCAGTCCCGGGCTGTGGCAAAGACATGAATCATGAGCACTGTCACTATTTTGGCTCCAGCATCCCTCAGTGTGTGTGTGTGTGTGTGTGTGTGTGTGTGTGTGTGTGTGTGTGTGTGTGTGTGTGTGTGTGTGTGTGTGTGTGTCAGGTGCTGCCTCCACTGCGTGACGTGATAAACAGGCCGGAGGTGGGCAACGCTCTGAGGAACAAAATAGTGCGTCTGATGACACACATCAACACCGACGTCAAAGACTGTGCTGCAGAATTCCTGTTTGTTCTCTGCAAGGAAAGCGGTGAGAGAAACGTGTTGGTTCAATCACACACATCACGGCTCGTATGAAGACCTGAGCTGGTTACGAGTCCGACCGAATGATTGTTGACGCTCTATTAATGTATTATTGTGGTTTTATGGCGTTAACTATTGTGACATCCCTCTCCAGTCTCGAGGTTCATTAAGTACACCGGGTACGGTAACGCCGCCGGTCTGCTGGCTGCCAGAGGGCTGCTGAGGGGCGGCAGAGACTCCGGGATCTACTCTGAGGACGAAGACTCGGAGACAGAAGAGTACAGAGAGGCCAGAAACCAGTCAGTACCACCCACGACACCGGGCCACCTGAACTCTGTGTTTCAGGGCACCTTCACCAAACATCCTGCTTTGGGTTCAGTAACGTCAGCGTTTACTGACTCACTGCTATCATCAGTCCCTCCAGGAGGTTTTTTGTGATTGAAAATTGCTATTTGCGGCGTTTCAAGTGAGTTTTTTGCGTAAAATTGCTGGAATTTGGGAAAAAAAACTGCAACTCGAGAAAGAAAAATAAATAAACCTTTTGTGTGCATAGAAGAAGTCTCCAATCTTTAACTTCAACTCAAAGTCAAGTGTTGTGTTTTGCTGAGTGCAGTCTTTTTTCTCTGGAGCTTTTAACCGTCTTTAGTAGATTTTTATGCACAGATGGAGTCTTAAATCCAAAATCAAATTGTCACTGAGCGCTACGAGCACGTCTCTTTCACGCTGACCGATCTGACTGAACGCATCAGAACTGCCACTTAAATATTGTCGTGAATTGTAGCTTCAATGTGCTTTTGTTGTGAAACTGCAGATTATTTCGATCTTTAACGCTGATGTGATTTCAAATGATTCTTTATGCACATCATCTGCTTCATTAAAAAGTGTTTTCTTGTGACGTCTGTTTCGTCTTCAGAATAAACCCGATAACAGGAGTTGTAGAAGAGGAGCAGCCCAATCCGATGGAGGGAATGACGGAGGAGCAGAAAGAGTACGAAGCCATGAAGCTGGTCAGCATGTTTGACAAACTGTCAAGGTGAATACAAGGAAACACACAACGCCTTAAAGAGACAAATTCAAATATATCATTTAGATTTCATTTCCTGTTTTAATGAAAACTTATATTTTGTGTATTTGTCAATATAACTGAACGTGATAAAGAATACGATAAGACTCAGATTCAGAGGCATTTCTTTCAGTCATCAGAACCCATTATAACACCTGCACCTCTGCTCCATGCAGGACCAATCTGATCCAGCCCATGCAGCTCGGTATGGACGGGAAGATGAGAGAGATGACTCCGGACGATCTGCACAAACTGACCCACAATCCTTTGTTCCAGTCAGAGGAAGCGGCCGATCCCGACAGCGAGGACGAAGCCGAGTGAACGCAGAAGCATGAAGGCACGAGCAGATTCATCTCCCGTAAAAAAACAACAACTGAGAAAATCTGTGGAATTATTTTAGATACTCACGTTACACGCATCTTCCTGAAACACTTTATTTACTCTGTGGGGCAGAAAAGTTTGGATTTGTTTAGTAAAAGTGAAAACAACAGCGGCTACATGGGAGGAAGCTTGAAGGACCATGTTGCTGGTTTTACTTCATGTCAGCTACAGAATTTCCTGTCATTTCAGTCCACTTTGAAAAGCAACCAGCTCAGTGGAGGAACGTTTCTGTTCAAAGATGTTTTTTTTAAGGTCGACAATTGACATTGTTCCTGAATCAACTTGAATTAGCGACAATCTCCAAAAGGTTCCTTCTAATTCACAGATGATGAACGTGAGTGATAAATTATGAACAAAGCATCAGTATGGTCCTTTAAATCCTCCTCCTGTCTCATCTCATAATTATTAATCATAATCAGTTATTAGTTGCACTTTATGTGTTTAGGTGTGTCCAAGCTGTGTGTGTGTGTGTGTGTGTGTGTGTGTGTGTGTGTGTGTGTGTGTGTGTGTGTGTGTGTGTGTGTGTGTGTGTGTGTGTGTGTGTGTGTGTGTGTGTGTGTGTGTGTGTGTGTGTGTGTGTGTGTGTGTGTGTGTGTGTGTGTGTGTGTGTGCAGGTCATCTATGATTGGTCATTATTATTTCTGTTGTGTTGATCATTCGTGGCTCCGATATGATTTCAGAACCTTATTATATATATATATAAAGGATATTTCAAATGAGTTTATTAGGATACAAGTTTTGGGATGTACCATCTTGTCTTCGAGGGGTCATTTATTCAGGTCGACCTTTCTTACCAGCAGAAGTTAAACTTTATAGGATTATTTTTACGGACTGATGGAGCTCTTCACGAGGAGACTTTTCAGTAGAAAGAATGAAATATGTGAAAGCCGAAGAGCAGATTGTGATGATGGAATCATCTGGATATATATAAAGCAATGGATTTTAGATGCCTGTTGTAAAACCCTTTAGATGTTTTATTTTTAGAGGTGAAATATAAAGCTGCCGATGATTCTCATTTTAAACTGAAGATGAAATATTCTTATGCAAAGAGTGTAGTCTAAAACCTATATGAAATATATACTCCTTTATATTGTTCTTGTATAGCTGAGTATTATGGGTTGTAAAATACATTAAATGTCTGAAAACGACAGTGTTATCTCGTGTCTTTATCACCGTGCTGCTCTGAAGGGCGACGGTGCTGCAGGGTGTGAACCCGGCAGTGTTCTGGTGCAGGATGTTAATCACACTCAGCCCTCCGGTCTTCACGCACACTGACGGGTGAAGATGGTGAGGAAGAGTGGAGGCTGGTACCTCTTCCTCACAGTGCACCAGTCAGCCCTCTGAAGTTAAAGCGGGGCTGCAGAGAGATAATGAATACAATCGGAGTCCTTTCTGCCCAGATTGTTCGGCAAAAGGTCTCAGAAAAGTGGAGCCGAGTGGTTTCAGGCGACAGACAGTTTCCTTGGTCGAGTTTCAGCAGCAAGCAGTCAGTCAGCCGGCTGCGGTCCGGATCAGGGATCACATCAGTCACCTGACATCCAACCAGCTGGGACAGATGTTACCAGTCAGTCCGGTCCACTGAGGAAGGTCTGAGACCAAACACGATGCTGTTACAGTACAAAGTGTACGTACATCTGGACTGTGAGTGGCAGAACCTGCAGCAGTTCTGTCTTCCTGTATTTAACAGCGTTCCTCCTCAGCTCTGATCCACCAGGAGCTGCCGGGCTGCTCTTTGACACAACAAACCAAAGAAAAAGGACTGAAATGATCCCAGTGGGAGGTATGTGGGAAGAAATGGAGCATAATTAAGAACAGAAGGAGGGAAACTGTTATGGGACACAGAACCGTTATAGAACATATTATGAATAATGAAAAAAATGTAAAAATAAATTGCAGAAGAAATGTGTGCAAACATTCTTCAGTCAGATGCCACGTTCTGTTTTTTTCTCAGACAGCTCCTCCAATCATGCAAAGCGTGAAATAGACACGCCCTACACCAAAACGTGAGATAGCGACGCTTTGCGATGTCTCGGCTTGATAGTTACACATTTTTCTGTAGTGTCACGCGCGTGTCTATTACACGCTTTGGCCTAGAGCGATTTTAAGAAAATAAAACCTACTGCATGAGTTCAACCATGTGACAAACGAAACATGAGCAAAAACGTGGTTGACGTTAGTGTAATAAAATGGTTGTGGTTAGGAGAAAATAAACAATTAAAGAAGAAATCTGACACCTCCAAGATTCGAACCTCATCGTCCCGTCTGGCAGTCTGTGATTAATGGCACCATGACACCCTCCCACCTCCTAATGTTACAAATAAATGTCCTTTACACTTGTTCTCAAGACCTCTGTTGCGGCACCACGGTCACATGACCCTTCACCACGTGACATTTACGTGTGTGTAAGGTGTAATAGGCACGCAAAACGTGTAACTCTCACGCCTAGACATCACCAAGCGTAGCTATCTCACGCTTTTCTGGAGTCAACGAGTGCTTCTATTTCACGCTTTGCCGTGATACCGGGTGGTAACATGCAGCGTCTGACCTTTCTGTTACCAAACATAATATTAAGCCGGCCTTTGAACTCGTGAACTTTGTCACCGTTATGAATCCTCCAGTTCCGATTTTGTCCGTCGCCATCTTTGCTAGTTCAGAGCGGTTTGGAGCAGGAAGTCACCATATTTGGAGGAGCTGGGGGAGGAGCCAGCGGTGGATCTGACCGATCTGATCGGAAACCTGACGATACTACGTCCCGCCCACCGATAGCCGTAACCTGACTGCACCACAGGCCTGTCAATCAAACAGACACGCCCCCAAAAACAGGTCTTCTTGAATCTTCTTTTCTAATGAATGAGGGATTATTTTCAGATGGACCTCCAGAAAACTAATAAGAAGGAGTGACTTTAGCTAACAACACCGAGATAACTGATGGACACATTTTATTCACTTTGGATTTGATGAGAGAAGTTGAATGGGAGTCTATGGAGCCGGAGGCTTTTTGGAGCCGACCTCTAGTGGCACTCGCTGGTATTACAGCTTAATGCACTTTCACATCGGTTCACTTTTATATACAGTCTGTGGGACGGACACACAATGGAGTTCCCCAAAGAGACATTTCACAAGATTTAAGTACAGGTCTGCATTGTCCTATTCGTGGGTCAGAGCCTCGAGGCTGCTGGGCCCGTGCTGGGCCCCTGGTGGCCCCTGTTGGCCCCTGTTGGCCCATATTGGCCCTGGTGGCCCGTTCCTTTCAGTCTCTGTGTTTTGTGTATATTTTTTCGATGCTGGGATAAAAATTGCGTCATGTTTGTCAGGGGTTGGGACACAAAGCAAAACAGCTCAGGAATCATCCTTTACTGGCAGAATATTTTAAAACTGAATATTGAAACAGGCCCTCTGGAGTTTTGGTAGTGTTGATGCTGTGGTTTACTGAGGATGTTTGTAGTATGAAATATTGGATGACACAAAATACACCTGTAATTTTGATATTTTCAGAATCTCATCAGTGATAGAGTGAATATGTCGTTTTAGGGGAGACGTTCAGGAGTCATTAACACCACATTGATTTATCCTCTGTGGAGGATGGCTGTGCTCAGAAAATGGATCACATTTGCTCAAGAGCAGTTTACAGAAACATGATGGAGACTTCAAACATGATCTGACTCGATCTGATTGGAGGCCTGGCGATACTACGTCCCGCCCACCGATAGCCTTAACCTGACTGCACCACAGGCCTGTCAATCAAAACAGACACGGCCCCAAACATATGCTTTTTGAATCTTCTTTTCTAATGAATGAGGGATTATTTTCAGATGGACCTCCAGAAAACTAATAAGAAGGAGTGACTTTAGCTAACAACACCGAGAGAACTGATGGACACATTTGATGTGTAAAATGGGAGTCTATGGAGCCGGAGGCTTTTTGGAGCCGACCTCTAGTGGCAATTGGTGGTATTGCAGCTTTAAAGCACTTCTTCCTCATTTTTTTCAGACTGTTATATTCAGTCTATGGAAGAGACAGAAAACAACTGAGCCAAATAAGAGACCACAAAATTCTGACACAACTCAATCGACTTTTTAATAATTATTAACAAGTATAGGTATGGATTTACACTCTGTTCATAACTTTGTTTTTGTTTGCTTTATGTTTTGTACATATTCTGTGCGTGCAAGGCAAAGATAAACAAGAAAATAAACTCTCGCCCAGGATGAGACGGACACACCGTTCCTTCTCCACCTCCACCCTGAGAGTCTGATCATCTGAACACTTCCTCACACCTTATCCAGTCATATATGTTTTTTTTTTAATTCGAATCTTCTCTGGTCCTCTGGTGAAACTAGTGGAGCGAATGAGCGTGGATTGATTTGAACGTCTTATTATAATGTGATCCCACGGAAATATGCAGAAACATGCAGCGCTTTAGTGTCCCAAGTATTCAGCTGAAGAATTTAACAGGCTTCACGTGAAAACAAGTTAAAAATAAATACAAAAAAACCTTGACAGCCTTCTCAAGACGGCATGATGGGACTATAAAAATTGTCATTTTCAAAGTATAAAAAATGTGAGAAAATAATCAGAAAATGGGGCAGATTGCTGGAATTTTAAGGAGAAGCATCTCCTCGCTGTTGTAAGAAAAATTAGGAGGTATCATAAAAAAAAAAAAAATCTGCTAACATCAAGTTAAGGCAAAAACCTTAAAGATCCCCTCCAGACATGTTTTAAGATGTATATAAAATACTCCACTTTCAATACTAATTTGTGTCTGATATGGTTTTTCTACTTTTATCTTGTAAAATTCCTTAAAATTACATCTATGTAATCTCCCTCATTAAAAATTTCAGACTCTATAAAATTTAAATATATTTCATTTTGAAAGATGAACTGCTGGAACACAAGAGGTCTCAGACTTCAGCGTTTGTGCACCGGAGGCGCCACATTTCCTCATCACATAAGCTGAAACGGACCGGGATCAACTTTCAAACTATTTGTGATGTCACAAATTGTGCTCGAAAACCCCGCCCCTTTAAAATTGTACTAAACTTTCCCCCTTTCAGCAGGTGGAGCTGACAACGTTCAGCTGGAGGGACATCAAGCGTGGAGGGGGACTTTAAGCTTTAGTCGCCGGGTGAATTTTGACTGAACGGTCTGCTGCCCTCCTGATTGGATGATTTCACAGCTGGAAAAAACAACCGGCCAATCAAAGCCACTGTGAGCAGCGCTTCAGTTTGAATGCTCCTCCAAACAGATGTGGAGACAAATGAGAGATAAACTGTTGCAGGCGGACAGACAGACTTTAAACTGCACTGGGGTTCGTTTCTTTTTGTTGTATTCTCACAGTTCGGTTTGGAATTTATTATTTGACCTTTTTAGTTCACGAGGAAACGAGATTCAAAACATATTTCTCTTCCGTTCCCTTAGTTGAGGATAAAGATAAAAGTTCACAGTAACATTGCACAATGACAAGGAGTTACCACGGAGCACCATGAGGTCCTGCAGACATTATAATATATATGTTGTTTGTTGTCTTGTTATCTGATTGTTGACCAGTTTCTAACCCGTAACGACGTCTCACCTGAACTCCAAACATCGTCATCGGACGTTAGAGGAGCGAGATGAGGGAATGACTTCCTGTGCTATAAAAATAATCAAATCTGGTGAAGAATCATCCTTCATCTGAAAAAAAAAGTCATAAAAAAATAACTACGTGATGATATGGCATCAGATCCATATTACGTAATAACTTTATGTTATTTCAATAAGCATGGCACTTCTGTTTGCTGATACTCGTTCATCTCACTGATGTTTATTGAAAAAGCAGATTAAGTTACTGCGAGTTGTGCGATCTTAAACTGCAGGACCTCAGCGGAATAAATAAGCAGTGAAATGAATCAGCCATTTCAAAACAGATGAGTTTGATTGACATGAAGCAACCTTAATAATATTTGCAGACGCAGCATCTGTCTGAGTGGATGAGTGTCACAGTGACTGAAAAATAATCCTCCCTCTCAGTCAGGTAACGAAGGCCGGCGCGTTTCATTACGATTTTAAATGAGCCCAAAAAAATCCTGAATGTCTAAACGACCTTCGTCACAGTAAGTTATATAACTGTTTGTAAAATCTCCTTAAAGACACGTTGAAGAGAGAAAAACCTCTTCGATGTGACGCGTTGTAACGAGAGCCGAACTTCTGTGGAGCGGAAAACAACAAAGGTGATGCTCGTGTCGGTTTACTGACCGAGTCGTGTCCCATCTCACACCGAGTCCTAAACTCCACCTAAACTCCACCTAAACCAGACCGCGTGTCAAAATGCATTTGAGAGACTGTTGCATATTCCAGGATGCAAAAAACGCAAGAAAAATCATGAATCTGGCTCGTTGTGACATCAGTCGGAGGATGAGCTGTCGACACACACACTCACACACACACCTGCCAGGTGTGTGTGAGCCGTCTGTACGTCTGCTTCTTGAGGTAAATAACCACAGACCGCAAAATCCAAACCGGCAACACAAACACGTACTGAACTCATACCGGTAAAACAAAAGCTGATTCACCCCAAACCGTGAACGTACAGCAGCCAGCACACGCTAAAAACACGCAGCACCCATGTGTGTCGTCCTCACAGCCCTGACATGTTTCCTCTCTTCCTCTCAGACCTCATCCACCCTCCAACTTCCTGATCTCAGTGACGTCACAGACCCCGCCCTCCTGCCCTCCCCCCTCCCCCGAGGTGTGTGTGTGTGTGTGTGTGTGTGTGTGTGCTCGTGTTTCCTCCCCAGGTGAGTCCGTCTGTCACTCAGACAGGCGGGGCTCAGTTCTTTGGTCTGCTGGCTCCGTCGGCACCGTGTGCTGTTTGGCGGCCGCCCCCCCGCCCTCCTGTGTGCTGTTTCTCACGTCCTCGGCGCCGGTGCTCTTCTTCTTCACCTTTGGGATTTCTGAGGATTCAGAGGCGGCCGGGATTGTGCTGGGGGGCTTGTCTCGGGGCGGCGGAGAGACCGGATGTTTTACTAGAGTTTGGGGCGCTGCTGGGACGCTGCTGGGGCTCTTTTTCCGTGAGGGGGGGAACGCCGGAGACCTCTCCAGGGTCTGGGTTTGTGCCGGAGGCGGGTTCAGGGAGGACGGAGGTTTGTCAGGTGCTGCAGCTGGACTGAAGAATCGGGGCGCTGCTTCTTCTCGAGGAGCCTGAGCTGTAGAGGACGGAGACCGTGAGCCCGGAGCGTCTTCCTTTCCTGGCGGGGGACGCTTGGTTTCAGCTCCTCTGTCGGCCTGCAGCTCCTCCTTCTTTCCATCCGTATGTTTCCCTGTGTTGGTGGCCGGAGGGACGACGGACAGACGGACGGATCAATAAATGAGTTTCAGTCATGACTGAGAAAAAAACAAACAGGCAAATTAGAAGCTGAACTGTCTCACACCTCTTTGTGCTTCCTCTCCAGTCGATGGATCTTCAGTGCAGGAGGGCAGGTCCCCTCTGTTGCCCCGGAAACGGATGGGTGACCTCTGCAACACAGCTTTCAGCTCTGAGGAAGATGGAGTGAAGAGGAGCGTGAGACTCATGCAGCAAATGACACGCTTCACTCAGTACACTAACAAACAGCACTCTTACTAGTGTAATGCAGGAATTTTGACAGAGTAGCTTGAATTATTTTACCCAGAAATCAACGTGTTATTGTGTCCTCTGAGTTCATCTTCAGTTATCACCAAGAAACTCCAACCAAATATGAACAAACTCAAAGCTGCATTAATCCGACCTTTAATAACTGTTATTTCTGTGAAATCTGAGAGCGTGAAGTTACGACTTCGCTGACTCGACGGCTGCTTTTACTGCGACCAGCTGCTTTTTTTGTTTTTAGATGCCGCCATCGAACTCTTCCTCACCTTGTGTCATGGCCAGAGCGTCTTCATGGACGGACACGGCTCGGCGTTGTGGGAGGGGCTTCAAGTGTTGGCGTGTCTTCGGAAGACTCTCTGAAAGTATGCAAATGCAGACACACACACACACACACACACACACACACACACACACACACACACACACACACACACACACACACACACAAACACACACATACACACACAAACACACGCACACAAACACACACACACACACACACACACAAACACACGCACACAAACACACACACACACATACAAACACAAACACACACACACACACACATACACACAAACACACACACACATGCGGAGAGCTTTAAGGAAACTTTCTTTAATTTTAAACTTGAATTTGACATTTTTAAATGTAAAAGGTGGAATATTATAAATCGAACAGTGAAACTGATCACCAGATGATCTGAAACCTTTCTTGATGCTTTCTTTTTTGTTTGTTTGTTTTGAAATTGATTTATTCCGTTGTGTTTTATTTACTATGTATTTCGTATGTAGGTACGTTAATGTGTTTCTGTATTTTCATTGTCTTATTCAACTGTATTTATAATAATAATTATAATAAGACATGTTATTTTTGTACAGCACTTTTCTAAACTTGAGTTACAAAGAGCTTCAAAGAAAACAAGACATTAAAACAAAACGACCTGTGAATTCAAACGAGCCTTACAACACAAAAATCGAATAAAAAAACATTAAACAAATTAAAACAGCTTACAAAATAAATTAAAGCAGATCACTAAAATCAGCAAAGGCTTTCCGTTAAAGTATGTTTTTAAGAAGAGATTTTTCTCAGGCAGCTTGTTCCAAAACTTTATGGTCTGTATCCGCACACGGCTCATTTTTATGCAGACATAGCTGTCGTTTGTCTGTTCGCTCCACGTTGGATGTACGACGTCATCGTCATCACTTTCTGAGAACGCCAATAAAAATATGAATTCATAAGTTTCTCTGTCAGTGAATCTATCTGGGATGTAAACGGAAGTGAATGAACAGGAAATAAAAACACAAACAGGGAGGGAACACTCAAACCATGAGTGACATGGTTTTTTTTTTTTAAGCTCATATAACATTATCAGTAAATATAAACGCACATTTAAAACTGTTGAGGAAAGGTTGGGTGAGCCCGTCAGACGTACCCTCGGTCACTGATTGTGCTTTCTCTGTGCGGTCCTGCGTGCTGGGAACCCTCCACGGAGACGTGGCTGAAGGAAGCAGCTCTTTCCTGGGGGACAGCGTGGCCGTCGCTCCCCGGTGGACATCCTGACCGCCGTTCTGGGTGAGAAGGTCAGAAGACGCTCAGCGGACTCAGACACAAACAAGGAGAACTGCGTTTTCAGGACTGATATCAGAATATGGAGGCAGACAGAGTTCATGTCCAATAAAGTCTAATATGTTGTCCTCCCATATTTATACAAATATCAACAACTGCTGGGAAATGGACACTGTGTGGATGTGTTTTTTATTTCATCATTTCATGTCAAAAAGTTGAAGGAGAAGCTGATTAAATGTTAATGTTAAACTGATTGTAATGAATGTTGTCGCCATGACAACAGACGATGCTTCAAATATGGATGGACGGAAAGAAGCTACAGATTCTTAAAATGCGGAAGCTTCACGCACACGTTCCACCCGACACACAGAAGATCTGCACAATCAGCACAGCTCCAAGGTGGACCAACACTGAGTGGCTGAGCGGTGTTGTTGTCATGGTGACGTGGTTAACATCCCCAGAGACCAGGGAGTAAACAGCAATCCTTCTGGTCTGGAAGAACTCTGGACGAGTGATACGGACGGACACTTCCTGCCAACAGTCCAGCGTCTGGACACTGTAACGTGTCACCATCTGTTGTACACCTTCATGGCCAACCCCTCCCCCCCTCCCTCCACCCGGCCAAACCCAGGACAGGCTGCGGTACTGTTGTTTCCATGTGGTGCAACAGAAGGCTGAACTCTGTGTATCAGACCATCAAATATCACATCAAGCATCATCAGGAGCAGCTTAATCTTCAATTCATTTCACCTTTTAATCTGTGTGAAAGGTGTTTTAATATTTGCATTTTCTTTTATATATAAAGTGATGTCCACAAATAATTCTAAAATTAGAAGTCCTGTCACATGTAGAAAAGATTGGTATATTTGATTTTGGGAGTCTCTGAATAAAATCATTAAACAAAATATATCAGTGGGTAATTCATAAATTTCCTTCTTTCTTCCTGTTTTTTTTTTAACATTACATTGTTATATGTTTTTATAACTTTCACACGGCTCACATGTCGGTTCTCTTCAAACTAACTTTTGGGGTAAATGTAAAAATATGATATGAATATATAATAAATATTTAACCAGTGTGTGTGTGTGTGTGTAGCCGGCTCATTATGGGATGAGCGCTGTGTTACCTGCACCGTGGGGTCATGTGTGTGTCCTCTGATCTGGAGTCGGTCCGTGGAACTGCTGGAAGGAGGAGCAGAGGAGGGACGCGCTCCTCCTGCAACGTCGGGGGTGGGGAGGGGAGGTTTGGCTGCGACGGCCGGTTTGGGTGGCAGCGTGCCGGCGGGCCGCTCAGGGATGGCGGGCTTCGGGTAAAGGTCCGGTCGGATGGGGTCCAGCGCTCTCATGGGATGCCTGGGGTCAGCTGGAAACACGGTGAGACAGACTGTGAGTCACAAGGACACTCTGGACGACTTCAGAAATGAATCCCTGATCTCGGCCATCAGATACCAGGAAACATTAGAATAAGACACCGGCGGTACCTGATGAAGTGGACATGGTTCTGGGCTTCATGTATGTGGGAGGCGGTTCAGGTTTTTCCAGGATAGCACCTAAAGGACGGAGACAGCAGACAGGAGAACATTTCATCCAAACTTTAAGCGTGAACCCGAGAGGCTCCTGAACAAACGCTGCTGACGACGAAAGAAGGAGGAAAGACGACACTGAAGGAGTTTCATCTTGAAGCATTCAGCGAGCTTCAGTTTCAGGAAGCTCCAGCAGAAGTTGGAAATGTGTCAGGAGCCTGAAGGACTTCTTTAAACAGCGTGTTGAGTTGTCATGAAACATTAACAGACAGTTGGAACACGTTCACACTCAGAACAGTCTGAACAGGAGAAGATCACATGACTTCCACCAATAACACTTCATGAAACGACGGCTCATCGTGGTTTAGAAGAAACATGTTGGCTAAATAATCATTCACAAAACAAATGGATCATCAAGGTCATTATATTTATTCTGAAACAAATACAACTGTGAGTTTTTAACTTGATTTTGCCGTGTCAGTTACGGACAATCGTACATTTTTATTTTGTTTAATTAGAAGACAAAAAAAGACCATTGTAGAGCTACTGAACCTGCTTACCTTCAGAATTGGCCTTTCTCAGCTCCTCGTCTTTATTCTACAACAGAAACATGAGCCACAATTAAACGACCACGACATTTAACCAACAACACAAACTATTCACCACCTGACGAAGCATTTATACTCAGAAGGAGGAGCCACGAACAAAAGACTGCATTATACGTAGTCTGAGAATATGAATGAATTCTGCATTTAGACTGAACTCAGGGTAAATAATACACAAACATCAGGAACAGGACAGAGAACTGATTAAAGGACAATTTCTGATAACATTTACACACCGAGCTCATGAGCTCTGGATGTCAGCTGATCTGACAGGTTGGAAACAAACCAGATCGTCTAAAGATCTTTACTGGAGGTAAAACTCAAAGTGAGTAATGATACACAGGAGACGTGTGAAGGTGAAGTCATCAGAGTAGAAGCAGGAGGTTGAGTCTGGAAACTGGGACGGAGTGATTTCACCTCTACTGGCTCCTCAGAGTTATTTTGGTTGTTTCCAACTTGTATGATTGTCATAACTTCTCTTTATTGATGTCACTTTGTTCCCAACATTCAACTTTCATCAGAACATTTGTGTGTTAAAGGGATGTTTTCATCAAACCATCTGATTACAACCAACAAGGTCTAAACTATTAAAGGTACATAGCGTGACACACGTGGAATATCTTTCCTGAGTAGACAGGTCACAGATGAGGCTCGGATCGAAGATGGATTCAGAAGACTTCTTTAATGGACATGCAGCATGGTGAGAAGTTCTCCAACTTCTTGAGAGAACGTAAAGTCTTTATACACTCCCGTTACATCATAGTGGGGTGGGATGTACTTTTCACAATCAGTCACGCCCCTATCTTAGGTACAATGGTTGCACCCCGGGTGTCAGCTGACTAGACATAGGTCCATACCTGGATGTCAGCTGACTAGACATAGGTCCATACATGGATGTCAGCTGACTAGACATATGTCCATACCTGGATGTCAGCTGACTAGACATAGGTCCATACATGGATGTCAGCTGACTAGACATAGGTCCATACATGGATGTCAGCTGACTAGACATAGGTCCATACCTGGATGTCAGCTGACTAGACATAGGTCCATACCTGGATGTCAGCTGACTAGACATAGGTCCATACCTGGATGTCAGCTGACTAGACATAGGTCCATACATGGATGTCAGCTGACTAGACATAGGTCCATACATGGATGTCAGCTGACTAGACATATGTCCATACATGGATGTCAGCTGACTAGACATAGGTCCATACATGGATGTCAGCTGACTAGACATATGTCCATACCTGGATGTCAGCTGACTAGACATAGGTCCATACATGGATGTCAGCTGACTAGACATAGGTCCATACATGGATGTCAGCTGACTAGACATATGTCCATACCTGGATGTCAGCTGACTAGACATAGGTCCATACCTGGATGTCAGCTGACTAGACATAGGTCCATACATGGATGTCAGCTGACTAGACATATGTCCATACCTGGATGTCAGCTGACTAGACATAGGTCCATACATGGATGTCAGCTGACTAGACATAGGTCCATACATGGATGTCAGCTGACTAGACATATGTCCATACCTGGATGTCAGCTGACTAGACATAGGTCCATACCTGGATGTCAGCTGACTAGACATAGGTCCATACATGGGTGTCAGCTGACTAGACATAGGTCCATACATGGATGTCAGCTGACTAGACATAGGTCCATACATGGATGTCAGCTGACTAGACATAGGTCCATACATGGATGTCAGCTGACTAGACAGATCAAACAGAGTTCCTCTGTGAACAGCAGTATAGTGTTTACATTGTCAGTTTCGCAATCACGCGTATAATGTCGTAACAGAGTGGAAATATATACGAATACGTTTTGCTGAGACTGCTCATAAGCTCCGATAATATTAGGTATAATGTTATCAATCCTAACATGTATATACAGGAGATATGAACTGTCTCCCCCCCCCCCCCACACACACACACGTCCATCCTACCTGGCTCATCTTGGTGTCGGCAGGTGGAGTTTTGGCCACGCCCATTCTGTGCAGCATCACCTGAAGCCTCTGTTCAAAACTACATGTGCTGTCAGAAGCATGTTTCTGGAAGACAGAGCATGAAAGTTTAGAGCGGTAACACACACCCCTCCCCCCCAGACACACACACACACACACACACACACACACACACACACACACACACACACACACACACACACACACACACACACACACACACACACACACACACACACACACACACCTTTCAGAGCCTTCAGTGTGGACAGTATCTGTGTTTCTGCACTTTTACACCAAATAATTACAATATTTAACATTAATTATGTTCTAAAATATAGTTTTAAAATATTTCTGTGTTTTGACGACCTTCAGACTGTTCACCTCACCCCTGTGGGGCTGGTTGATTTAATTATAACTATTAAACTTAAAATAAAGTAAAAGAGAAAAAGAAAGAAAGTAAATCTCAGTTTTTTTTGTTAAACATTTTCTGCTATGTAATTGTGAATTTGACTCTGTTCATGTGCACTTTGCCCACTGAAGGCAGAACGACCCAACATGCTCCGGCTGCACTGCATCTGGACCTGCTCTGAGGTTCAAGTTCACCTCAACCTTGCCACCGACACTGCTTGGCACCGGTGCATCTTTAAAAGCGTCGTTCCCTCCATCTCGGGGCAGCTGGGTTCATCTTGATTACCTGGATTACTGCTGCGTCTGAGCTGCATCCCGCAAATATGTTATAAAGGGTTTTTATCAAATATAAACAAAGAATATTTGCTTACTAAAAATCAGCAGAAAACTTAGAATCTCGCCAAGTTCAGTCAGACTGAATTCTGCATTCATTTCCAGAAACAGATGTATTTTCTAGTGGAAGTGGGGAGCCGGAGATGGACTGCAGACTGAGAGGAGCTCCAATCAGTCAGAATAACACTCCTCAATCTCCTTTAAGTCTGTGTCGGACAGCCCGCATGCAGATGTTTCACATTAAATGCTCATGTGCAGGAAGATTTGAATCTTATTGACGGTATGTTAACGTTGATTGAAAAATCAGCTACGTAGTCAGTAACAACAGTATGTGTTATTAAAGGGAGTTGAGAGCAGCAGAGTGAGAGTCTTGCATCATGTGCACTGACGGTGTGCGTGTGCACGTTATGTTGGATTTACCGTGACGACGGGTAAATATGGAGGACGTGTTTATGGTGCGCATTAAAAACAAACAAAGCATCGACGAGAGAATAAAAGAGGAGCAGGTTAGAGAACCGGGAGAGAAAAATATAGGAATAAAACAGGGAAATTAGGATCTCGGGCAGAAGAAGAATTCCCCGTCTGAGCTGATTATCTGTTGGTGTTTCATTCCTGTGTGTCAGACTGACCTTACTGGGGGTGTTATCCTTGTCTTCAGGCTCTAATCCCGTCAGCAGGATGAGACTCTGGCTCTTTCCCTCCCTCAGTGACCTCTTGGTCACCTTCAGTCTCCTCTCTCCGTACGGAGTCCCTCCCAGCTGCACCTCCTGCTCCGTCAGAGGGGAGGTGACCACGGGACTGGGGGTGCGACCGGGCGAGACAGGCCCCGCCTCTTCTTTCGGGTGGGAGAGCGCGGCGGTGGCGAGGTCGGGGACTGTGGTGGCGGTGGGATAAGAGGGAGCTGTCTCACTGGGGGGCGTCGTCGTGGTTAATGTCTTGGCAGGCGCCATCTTTCCCCTCACGTCGCCTACAAGGTGGCGGCTGGCGGCGACGGTTCCTTCTGTGGTGGCGGCATCATTAGAAACGTTAACATCCTCCACTGACCTGCCCCCTCTCTCCTTCTCTCTCTCTTTGTCCCTCTCCCTTTCTTTGGCCTCACGGAGGGGTCGGATGAGGTCTGCGATGGAGGTCCTTTTGACCTTCACCCCCTCTCCACCTCCCTCTCCCCCGCCGGCCTTGGTGGCTCGGCTGGCTCGAGCCCTCTTGAAGGCGAAGAAGTCACCAAACTTTTTCTTGATATTTTTGGTGGGAAGTGTGGTGGTGGTGACAGAAGAGGAGGTGGGGGGGGTGTCGGATGTAGAGAGGGGAGGGGCATCAGTAGATGTGAGGGATGTGTCGGGTGATGCAATAGAAGGAGGAGTGACAGTGGAGGTGATGGAGGAGGTGACAATGTCAGACGAGGAGGAAAAAGGGGTTGAGGCTGTGGGGGTGGAGCTCGACTCTGAGGGAGTGGCTTGGGCAGGGTTTGACTCCTCCCACCGGCCTTTTCTGCAGCAGGGAGACAGCAGAAAGAGCAACAGACAAGAAGAGACACTCAGTACTAAAACTACTGGTACAGGAACCCAAGACACATGCTCAGCTCAAAGACACACATGCAGACAGCACTCAGAGCAAAAACATCTCTCGGCCATCACGCGCTCCACCGGAGGCGTGGTGATGTCATCAGTCCGTCAGCCTGCTCAGAGCAGGAGGACGGACTACAGGCAAGATTACCAACTGGTTTTGGTATTTATCTGTTATGTAGTGACCACAGACTGTATGTAAAAGTCTTCATAGCTTCTGGCTCTGAAAAAACTGATGCTTTATTTGAACCACTGCACTGGTTGGAGGACGAACTGGTGTGCCGGTCTGTGGACATCCGGCCGGCTCTACATATAAATGTAAGATGGACACTAAAATGTGTGTCTGACAATCGCGGCTCCACAAACATCCTACATGTGTATTCTCTTTGTGAATCAGGTCAGGCAAAGCAGGTGAGGTGGACCTGCTGACCCTGAGAGATGTGACCTCGTGCTGCAGACGGGAGGCATGTTTGCTTTGAAAAGGGGGGAAGGAGGGGTGTGTGTCGCCGTGTCTGGATTCTGTTTGCAGCAGCAGCGACGGGAGATACTTCAGTTTCATCAGCATGTTTTTTTATAACGACACTGTGTGCTAGAGAAAGACTGGAGGTGTTGGATCGACAGATGCTTCTTTTAAAGCTTTTTTTTATTGGGCTGAGCACCGACAGGCCCCGCAGGCAGCACATCAAACCCGACAATCAACTCACTCACTGAATTAAGATGAATTAGCGACAGCTGATATCGACTGCGACAGTTTGTGTCGGCTAAAATGAGGAGCTGACATCATCTCTGAACAGTCACGTGACCACCTCACACTTGATGCTTGATCTCGTTTCATCCACCGATGAAGACCACGGGATTCAGTTGGAAGCTGCGGAACAAGCTGGTAAGGCTGAGGTTAGTTTGTCACCGTTGGGTGAAATGATGACACCGCGTGGACGGACACATCAGCCGTGTCGAGGTGGGCAAAATAAAAGCACTTCTAAATAAATTCTCACACAGACTGAGTCGTGATATGTTCAGTTTGTAAAATACAAGCATCTTAATTATTTTGTGCTCAGCGAACTGAGGCGGGTCGGAACAGAGTCCAGACAGGGAGTGTGTTCATGTGGTGTTACAGCGGAGGGACACGGGGTCGGTTCAACACTACGACAACATTCACCATGCAGCCTCACCGACAACACGGTGGGAGTCACACACGTTTAACTACACAACAATACACTCTTATTCAGGCAGTTATCAGCCGAGAAAAAATAGGCTTCTGACAACAGAAGCTCACTGTGCACATATTTTATATATATCTATTATATATATCTATTATATACAGTAAAAATGTGCCTGAATGAGCTGCTCTCCTCAGCACTGACTGAGGGACAAACAGTAACTTATCATCAAGGACGTTGGTGGAAATGTTTGTCACTGAGTTCAGACTCCGGTCGTATGTGAGGCAGGTTAACGTGTTCTTTGTTGTAGACGGATCATGTCACTGATGCAGCTATACAAGTGGCAGTATACCAGAAATGAAATCAAACCTGGTGCGTTCATGACGCTCCTTCAGCCAAACTCGAAGTTGTCTCCAAATGTAGGAGCCAAAAAATGTTGGAAGGAAAACATCAAAACTTTTGAGCAAAATGTTTTTCAGACTCGTCCAATTTCAACGTCCTGTTTGTTGAGTGGTGGTTTCGGGAGGAAACAAAGTCTCTTGTGAGCCGGGAGTTTGATTCGTAAAGAAGGAAAAATATTTCCTTCAGTTCTTCTTCTGCCACAGTCAATTTCCACATCTGTCAGCTTGGATGTCACTGAGGATTTCCCTCCTTCTTTCTTTGATCTGACAGTTTGTCCTTCTACCCACGAGCAGTCAGTCCTTCGAGGAGGTTTCAGGACTGACCGTCATCAGACGTGACGTTTAAGACGCAGTATGTTGGATTCAGGTCGAAACACGGTGAGACAAAATCTTCACTGATGGTGAAATTATAACAATCTGCTGTTTGGATATTAGTCAACATCACACGGTTTTATCTGAGATTTTTAGGCCATGTTTGTGTGTAAATGTATGTAAATTAACAGACAGAGGATGTTATTAAAAATGAAGACTTTCTGAATCATGATCCGGTTATTAGCCAATATGTTTACATATCTAACTCCACTTTTTCAACTGGTTCCAGATGTACTTACAGTATTTTGTTGAAATAGATGTTCCTCTATATCCCAGAGTTTTTATGGCCACCATATGCATGTATACATGTCTAAGTACACCACACACAGCCTGCTCAGATTTATATTTTAATAAAATTTGTAGGTAGCAGAAGTTTTAGTGTTTTGTTTCCACCACAGGAACTTAGAACGATCGGAGGAACTCAGTTTCTCTACTCGCATTTCCAGAAGAATCAAAATGAAACAGGGAGGTAGTTGAAACTAACAAAAAGTCCCTGCTTCCTGCTGCGTCTCAGTATAAATCTAATATTTCTTTCCCAGTATACTGCCGCCTTAAGTTGACTTTGGGTGAAAATGTTTGTGTGTGTGTGTGTGTGTGTGTGTGTGTGTGTGTGTGTGTGTGTGTGTGTGTGTGTGTGTGTGTGTGTGTGTGTGTGTGTTAGTTTGACTCACAGTGCATAGTCAGGGATGATTTTCTTGGTGAAGAACTCCTCTACTCCTTCATCCACTCGGCCCATTGCATCACTGGCCTCATTCTCGAACTTTGACACGGGCTCCTGCAATAAACACAACAACAACAACAATAAAAACATGCAGTATTCTCTCAAAATGTGAGTGACAGATGAAGTGGGGTGTTGCAGATGACTATAGTTGTAATTTGAGTGGGAAGAATTGACCAGCATGGAGGTAGTGATTTTTACAGAAAACAAATTCTATTTATTTAGAATAACTAAAAACAAAAAACAAAGCAAACAAGAGGATTCACTCATCCACTTTCTGCACTGACCAGAAATGACCTCATCATGTGACCACATCACCCTCCAAAATATCTGCAGCTTTTATTATTTTACCCAGAAATCAACGTGTTTTTGTGTCCTCTGTTTAACACTCAATAAACACTCTGATTCTTCTGTCCAGCAGCAGCAGTGGAAAAGAAACACTTTAGTGTTCAGGAACAGCTGCAGCTTCATCAGAGCTTTTAATTTGAAAATCCTTTACGTTGGTGGCTCCGCCCACTTCCTCTACGTAGCCAAGATGGCGACTGTTTATGGTGGAAAGTGTTTCTCGCTTCTTTTCTTTTTTTTTGCGTTCTGAGTGCTTCATCCTGGTACTTGTAGTGTTCTGATGTTCCTGTACTGACAGTGAGAACACACTGATGCACTCAGAGTAGAGAGTTAGTACACAAGTACAACATCTGGAACACAAGTACAACATCTGGAACACAAGAACAACATCTGGAACACAAGTACAACATCTGGAACACAGCACGAGACCTTTTAAACCTTTTCACTTCCTGTCTGCAGCCAATCAGGGAGGTTCTCTAGAATCTGTGTCATCACACCCACCTGGGTCTGATCCCGACATCAGACCCAGGTAGAATCCATCAGTCATCATCCAGTGCTTTTTGGTACTCAGCTGCACTTTTACAAGAATATTAGTTAAATTCACCAACTAAAGAGGAACAATTAAACATACATATTGCAAGTAAAAAATGACACTCAAGTAAACATTCCCCTCTCTGGAAATGACTGATAACAACACAATATCAGGAAATAATATCACTCAGAAAGAACTCTTAAAGGGGAAAATACATTGCTTGAAGGGTCACCAAGATAAACGGTTAAAACCAAATAAATCAGGCTGTTTTTGAGTCTGACTTTATTTTTGAGGAGTAATGTGAATCTGGTCCATTTAGTTTGTTTTAGTTTACAGATATCCAATTAATAATCAGCAGTCTTCATCTCATAGCAACCATGAAAAGTGTGTTTTCATCTCCTCCCCACTGGACTGCCACAACGGACTCTATTCCTTCCTTCTAATCTGAGAACCGACTTTAAGATCACCGAAACCATTAAACATGAAACACACCACACAGAGAACATTCACCAGGAAAGGAAGGTTTGTAATGTCAACAGTCAGAGAGAAGTGCTTACTTAACAGCTGAATAAGTACAGTGAACCCTGGTGACAGGTAGACTACGGGATCATTATAAACCAATTAAAAAGCACAATGTAGGCAGGCCATGTCAGGATCCATTTAAGATCATTTAAAGGCAGATAATCTGAGCACAAAGTACAAAGCACGGTTCAGAGGGGTTGTTTTGGGCGTAACATGAAATAAACCGGTGTCATTTCCCTTTAAGGAGATCAGTTCCTGGAGTTTTGAAAGTGGAATGTTGTCCCATTCTTGCCTGGTAACGGACTTCAGCTGCTCAACAGTTCAGGGTCTCCTTTGTGTTAAGTTTCCATTTCAATAATGCGCCAAATGTTTTCAATGGGTGACGGGTCTGGACTGCAGGAGGCCGGTTTGACACCCGGACTGTTGTAATACGTGCAGAATGCAACTTGATGAAAAAATGCAAGACCTTCCCTGAAAAAGACGAATGGTTTTCTGAAAATGTTTCTGAGCCCATGCAGTGACTTTCACTACATATTTGTATTTGCTTTTTCACTGCTGAGAGACTCTGCCTTTCTGGGATGCTATTTTTATACCTGATAATGTTACTGACCTGTTGCCAGGTAACCTATTATGTTCCATCAGGTCTTTTTTTCCCCTGTCCCAATTTTTTTTTTTTAAACATGTTGCTGCCATCAAATTCAAAATGAGCAATTTGTTTTTATAAAATAATGAAATTTCTCAGTTTAACATTTGATATGTTGTTTTTGATTGAATTTCTAATTAAATGTGTTTACAGGATTTGAAAATCATTGCATTGTGTTTTTATTTACATTTTACACAACTTCCCAACTTTTTATTACATGATTGTAAGTTTTCTATCCTTTTAAAAAGTCAGAGATTGCCTCAGTCAATTTAATACCCCCTATATCCATATTAATGTAAAAACAATAAAACGATGATCAAAAATGAACTCTAGAACGCAGTATGCTTTCATACTTTACTCCAACATGACTCATCACACCACACATTTCAGCTAATCAGCATTTTTCTTCATCAAGTTCAACTGTAGATAAAAAGCAGTGTTGGGTTTTGGATCGGACCGATTCAGGCTGCTGCGGGCTGAACAACAAGTGTCTCCAGTTCAGGACAGTTGTCACGGGTAAGCAGAATTCTAACTGGGTCAAGCAAAGTCTGCAGAAACCTCCTGGAGTTGCATTCTGGGTATTACAAAGCCTTCTGCAAACCATTACATGTAGTAAACGTGATTTTTCACCGTTCTGTCTACATGTTACTGCACATAGTAGGATGGCTTTATAATTATGACCTTAACTGATGCTGCAGTATTAGAACGAGTAAAACAGATGAACAATCACATCATGGCCTCAGACGGCAAACATCAGTGAATAAAACGGGTTGTAATCATTTATCAGAGATACTGTGTTAAGAATTCTGTTTGCAAATTCCTGTGCAGAGATATTTGTTATTATTGCAGGTCAAAGTGACTGAAAACCAACATTGCCAATAAATTACAGTCATGTGAAATAAACGATTCTTCAGCCTCCGTCTTAGAGACACATAACCACAGCATTAATTAAATGTCAAAGTGAACAAAGGTGAAATCAGGTGCTGGAAGGATGTTGAAGAGTGAGTAGAAGTAAATTATTCACACGATGCGATTCATTTATTAACAACACTGATGAAGAGCAGTGTGCTCCAAACGTCACTGGTGTCGTGGTGCTAATAAATAAACTGCATCGGCAGCTTTGAGTGTGAATAGTTTACTTTCCAATCATGAATTAAATGAACTAAGCTGCTGTGTTTGATTGAAACTAAACCAGCTGAGTCGATGAAAAGGCTGTTTTGTTGTTCTTTATCAGTGGCTCTGTTCAAACAGCAGTTTGTAATGACAACTTGATTTCCTGAAGAAAGTGAGTGTGTTGTAAGATGAAACCGTGCGTTTAAGCCTTTACAGTCGGGTAGAAACAGAACTCCTGTAACCATGGTAACTGTACGCACGAAGGGGTGCCCCTGCGTTGTATAGGGGTTACCAAGCCGGCAATGATGTCAAGCTATCAAATAAATCAAAATCCGATGCCAAAATGAATACTTGGAATAATGTACGAACGCTCCAAAGCCATCACCGAGGGACGTTTGTCTGAAAATGAAGAATCTTCCAGCTCTTTCCATTCTTCCTAATCATCCAATGACAATAATGTGCCTCTCTTTCATTCTTTGCCACCTCCCTTACAGCCACCTGTCTCTATGTGCTGCATGCCAGCATGCTACTTTATCACTCTCCCTCACACACACACACACACACACACACACACACACACACACACACACACACACACACACACACACACACACACACACACACACACACACACTGTGGTTCTTTTATTTTTGCACATACAAAAAACGGAGGGCTCAACATGATTTTTTTTCTCCTACATTGAGTGCTAGAAATGTGCACGAGATGCAATTCTTTCCCACATTTAATAAATGTGTGCACACAACATGCCGGGGTACTGACCCTGTGACAGGAAGTGTGCACCTGTGCAACAAGAGCGCACTTTGATTTCACTTATGTAAATTAAAAATAGCAACATGTGGTTGGGGTATTTCAAGCTTTCCATGTAGTAAAACGTGGCCTCGACAGACTTGATATTTTTCTTTCTGTGGGGTTCTTTGTTAAAAATGACAAATGTTTAATAAACAGTGTGAAACAAAAGTGCAGCAAATCTTTCCTTTTGTTGAGTTTTAATCTCAAACGACACACACACACACACACACACACACACACACACACACACACACACACACACACACACACACACACACACACACACACACACACACACACACACACACACACACACACACACACACACACACACACACACACACAGTGTCTACAGTTCACACACTTATAGAGGGCAGCGTAAACCCGGCTTTCATCTAATCTCGGTCCCTCGACCTTTGAAATCCTGTCACAGGTTTTTACAGCTCTTACTGTACAACAACAAATGTGAGCTCATCGTTGCTCACTCAGCAGGTGTGCTGAGTGAACAGCAGCGGAGCAAACACGGATCTTCCCGTGTGTGTACAGACAGACGAGCCGGGCCAGCAGCAGCAGCACACCGTGGGCCCGGCTGGGCCGACCACAGCCGGTGGACGGAGAGATTTACCTCTGCAGCAGAAAGAGTTAGTGTTTCTTAAAATAGAAAATAAAAAAAGAAGTATACACCTTATTTTTCATGATCTACTTGCTCCGAATAAAGCAGGACCAGGTGCTGGAATACCAAGTTGATATTAATGACATATAAAAATTGGTATCGTTTTCCTGGTTGTACCACATCTGTCCAGTAGATGCCCTTACTGCGTTTCCCAGGTTGTGATCACAGGACCTCCCTCCTGCTCTTTTGCCTCCCTCGCCAGATCTTCCGGTGGTGCCGAGTGTTCGAGCCATCTGTTACCTCGCCTGCCTCAAAACCATCATCGGTTTCTGTTAAAAGGACTTGATCGCGCTGTAATGACTGCTGGTGTGGATGTATGGATTAATAAATGACTTGCTGCTCATTTAGTATATTAAAAATGGAAGAAATTCCTTTTTTTTTTTTGGTATCTCCAGTCCATCACAGTAAAACTAAAGGCAGTTGTTGCATTCACACAATTTGTCTCCATGACGGGAAAAATGTCATGGTTGAGGGAGCAGACATGGACCACCACTGTCGGCCCACATGGCCCGAGGACCGACCCAAATAACGCCGCCATTACTGGATATACTCGGATTATTTCCTTCAGTCTCGTTTTTTTGTTTTTTTTTTGTTCACAAGACCTCACTGTGTTTCCTAAAAAGGTTTTGAAATTGTGTCACAGTGGAACCGTGTTCTTCATACATGTTTTATGTTGAACCATTTGAGCGTGCTGCTATTGGGAACCTTTGTAAAAGGGTTGCTTTTAGCAGCACAAAAGGTTCTGCGGTGGCATCAGCCCACAAAAACACTCCGTTAGACCTCCGGGCCAACGGCATCTGTTCATTGGGCTGAGTTGCATTTTCTTTCTTTGCATTTTTCCTTAAATAATCAGAGCTCTGTGCGCCCGGTAGATCAGAATAACGAAACCAAACATTCGGAGCAGCTTCTTCTTCTTTGGGCGGAGCAGCTCTGTGTTTTGCCGCGTGAATGAAACGGGCTCCATTTGGGGCATTTCATCATCTGAGCGGTCTGCATGGAGCATAAAGACAACTCAAGGATGATTTAGACTTCTGACTTGGCAATAACATGTTTAGCTGAGCTGTTTACATAAAAGTATAGAGAAAGAGCTGAGGCAGCATCTCCGAGCCAGCTCACGGAAAAACAACAGAACAAGCTTAAAATGAGGGAATTCAAATATACCAGTCAGAGCCAGAGAGGAGAGGGAGGGCAAATAATGGAGATGGTACTTTAGTCCCACTGTACAAAGTATATATGTAAATAATCAGGGAGGCAGTTCTAGATGTTTGACAGACTACCTGTAGAAAGAGAAGACAGAATATACTGATGCATGGATGCAGGATTTTAAAAATAATATTTCATCTCAGAGTGGATTCATCCAGACTGATCATTTTGCAGTCAGAAAACATGACCAAGAAACACACAAACAAACACACACACACACACACACACACACACACACACACACACACACACACACACACGGTATCATGGCAAATATGTGCACATACAACACAACAAGCAAAACATGTTATTGTCATAACGCCAATGTCTTCAGGCGTGTCTATTATACACAGCGCTTTATGGCAAAACAAAACCATGTGCAAACACATATTTATGTGCATGCTATGCCGAGGCAGCCTCCCCCCCCCCACACACACACACACACACAGCTAGAATAATCTAACAAATATTGCACCAATCTTTCCTCTCTTATTTACTACTGTTTGGAAAAAACATTTCAAAGTTGACAAGAAAGTAGCTGCAGATTATTTTTTAGATAAGAGAAGACACAACAAGTACAACATTTACCTCAAGTATTTTAAATATTACCTCAAGTATCTTAAATTAAAACACAGTTGAACAATTGATTCAAATCAGACTTGATTCTGGACACCAAGAGAAACAAAGACAAAAATCATTTCCGTGTATTTTTCTTTCCACATCCTGTAACTCTTCGTCTCCTTTTGTCCGTGTACTGTATTCATGCTTTGGTTCCTTCATGCTCCAGAGGAATTCATATTCATATTGTGTTGCTTCCGTTTTTTCATCTCATTTAAAAGTCAACAAAGAGGATTACAATGACAAAACTGTTCGGCAAGTAGAAGGATTTGGTTAAGTTTGCATGGAGCTCGTGGTCGTGGTTAAAGACCCGGTGAGAGACATGAAGTAAAAACCTCCGTGGTTAACTGTAACTGACAGTATCGGTGTCATCTCCACGGAGACCGGCAGCACCGCTGACTAGACGGACTCGTCATCAGTCCTTTGTGAACCACTGGGTCAGAATTACTTTGAAGACGACGCGGCGTCTTGGTATTTAATTTTCACTCTACCTGCCGGAGAAGATGCTTCATAGTCAAACAAAGTGTGATTCGATCCTCAGTCCCTGGAAGAGGAAATGCCGGTCTGATCGATGGCGTTGCGTTGACAGCTGCGGAGAATCGGAGGAAGTTGAGACTCTTCTCCAAACTTCTGCTTGAAACTAACCGGTTTAAATAACAACGCTGTGCCGAAGAGTTGCTTCGTAGTTAGTTGCACCAACAATGATGAAATAAACTCTTATCTCACATTTTTTTCCCTGTCATGTCCTAAAAAAGATCCTGATAGAAGGGAAGACTGAGGTGACCAAGGAGGGATCCAATCAAACTCTTTCATCTATCCAGCGTGTTCTCTGGCAGGCAAATAGTGCCGACGCGTCATTTTTAAAGTCATTTTGATCTGGTGGTTTACAACAGATTGGTTTTGTAGCGCTATTTTACAGTGAAGTCTACGGAGAGGGTCGTATGTTTTTCCCCAAAAAGGGGGCGGGGACGTTTCTGAAAGCCAAAGTTCCCGGACGTGCCGGTCGGATCTATTTTACAGAGTTCAGGCTGATTCGGATATTCACACGTATATATTTGAACCAGCGTAGACGATTAGCTTCGCCGTGTAAGACGATATGAGCGGCGAGGACCTTCCAGCAACTGAGCTGCTGAGCGCAAACAGAAAGCTGCCGGTGCCTTTGATCAAACTGCCCTCTGATGTCAACAGTGATGACTGTCGATGTACGACGACGCTGGACAAGCAGTTTTCTCAACACCTTGTGTTTTTTTGTGTTTCGTTAGAGTATCTGATCAGGCGGCTTCCTGATCAATAACCACCTTCTGTCCTGTCTTCTCCTCTCTGATAACATCGTCCAGCGGCTTATCGTTTTTTTTGTAGAATGGATGTTACAAAGGGAACCGAAGGATTGTAGGGGCTAAGCGACAAAAGCATTGCACGCAATGCATCCTGGTACATGTAGGCACTGGCAGCCGCTCGTAGGAAAACTCGGCGTTTGTTTAGACAGCAGCACTGAGAAAGTCATTGCTTCAATTGGCAACTTCCTCACTGACATCCACATAAAAAGTGGTGAACTTCCCCTTTAATTACACTTTTTAAACAGCCTATTGCTCTCATCTTCGAGCTAAAGCTAGTCCACCATGCTAATGGCTCCTGTTAACCCTCACAGGCTAAAGCAAGTTAACTGCTAAATCACTGGCGCTCACTTTCCATTGAAATCAATGAGCAGATGTGTTAACGTAACTACAGACATCCTTTACTCGTCTCAGTCTACAACCCCGTTTGTCGGGACAGGGACTATTTTGCATCACTTCTTCTTTTAACAACACTCTGTAAACGTCTGGGGAACTGAGGAGACGCGTTGCTGGAGTTTTGAAAGTGAAATGTTGTCCCACTCCTGCCTGACAAGATTTCAGCTGCTCAACAGTTTCTTTTCATGATGCGCCAAATATTTTCAAATGGAGACAGGTCTGGACTGCAGGTTGGCCAGTTTAGCAGCCGGACTCTTCTACTATGGAGCCGTGCTGTTGGAACACGGGCAGAATGTGGTTTGCTGAAATCAGCGTCTGGATGGACACATTATTGCTCCAAAACCGATATATATCTCGTTCAGCATTAATGGGACCTTTCCAGATGTGCAAGCCACCCAGCCCATGTGCACTAATGCACACTCATGCCATGACGGCAGCTGGCTTTTGAACTGTGCGCTATTAACAAGCCGGATGGTCCCTCTCCCCTGTAGCCCAAAAGACACTTTTATACTGTCAGAAAAGTGTCCATCACGCTCCAGTCCCGTAAGTCAGTTTTATAGTAACCAAAGTCTCATAATGTCCACGCTGGACACACCAGTGGTTCTCACAACATTAGTTATTAAACACAATCAAATCTCCCCACCGAGCACAGACTGTTTACCATCTACTGTAGGAACCTCTTATAGAACCGAAGGCACTGAACAACAACAACCTACAGATGTGTATCTTAAAAAAAAAAAAATCACACACGAGGCCACTGTAGAAGAAGATAAAATCCTGTTTCATTTACAGTGACAACATGGAGAGAGAGAGAGAGAGAGAGAGAGAGAGACCCCCATTAATGTGAAACATGAATAATTGACTTAGTGAAAGAATTCCCAGGAGAGGATTGGAGGAGGGGTGGGGGTGGGGGGGGGCTTCATCATTGGGAAGAGATGGAGAAGTCACCATTGGGAACATCCCAGGGAACACCACTCCCAAAACATATGAGCACACACACACACACACACACACACACACACACACACACACACACACACACACACACACACACACACACACACACACACACACACACACACAGAGAGAGAGAGAGAGAGAGAGAGAGGGGGGGGGGAGCACGACAACATAGAGCAAGAGAATGCAAAGATAAAGATGGCTACCGTTATTACTACAGCAGCACAGAAATAATAAGCAAGAGAGTAACGGAGACACAGAGATAGATAGATAGATAGATAGATAGATAGATAGATAGATAGATAGATAGATAGATAGATAGATAGATAGATAGATAGATAGATAGATAGATAGATAGATAGATAGATAGATAGATAGATAGATAGATAGATAGATAGATAGATAGATAGATAGATAGATATTTTGCTGCATTAACCTTTTTCCTGTGCTGCTGTTTTGTTTTTCTCTGTTTTCCATCCGTTGGACATCCCTCTGTAGTCGTGCAGTTAGCTTCCTACTTCCTCTACCCTTCCCTCCATCCTTCATCCATCTCTCCTTCCCTCCTGTTTCTCATCTTTCCTGCTGTCTACCTCCTCCTGTGGATGTGTTTTACACATGTACTGCACTGTGTGCCAATGCAAATATGTTGATTCTGCATTATCATTAATGTATATGTATGTGTGTGTGTGTGTGTGGATACAAGTGCTCTATAATTTCTGCATGCTCACTCAAAAAACATTTGTGTGTGTTTGTGTGGATTGTCATTGCTGTGTGTGTGTGTGTGTGTGTGTGTGTGTGTGTGTGTGTGTGTGTGTGTGTGTGTGTGTGTGTGTGTGTGTGTGTGTGTGTGTGTGTGTGTGTGTGTGTGTGTGTGTGTGTGTGTGTGTGTGTGTGTTCTTACCTGAGGCCTGGAGGAGGGGGGCTGTGTGTGAGTGCGTCGCGGCCGCGGTCGGGAGGCAGTGTAGTGCCTTAGAGTCTGTCCCTGGGTGGGTAGAGGCTCCATGGGAGAAGCGGGGGGTCTGGAGCCGCGGAGGGGGCCTGGGCTGGGGCCGCAGCCGGGGAAGGGAGCCTCTGGTTGGTGTAAGCCTCCGCGGCCGGCTGCCTCCTCCTCTGGAGCTCGAGCGGAGACGGAGCAAAGGAGGGGGAGACTGGGAGGAGGAAAGAACGATGCTCCTCTCGCTCCTGATATCGCCTCTGCAGCATCCACTGCCACCACCTCCCCCTCCCTCCACCTCCTCCCCCTTTGTCCTGGAGGGGAGGGGGACGGGGAAGTGCACGGAGAAGGGGAGGGGCTTAAGGTCGTGAGTGACAGTGGGGTTGCTGCCGGCAACCGGGGGAGGCCACACCTTCCTCCTACGTCGTCCTCTTCGGCACCTCCTCCCCTCTCTCTCTCCGCTCTCCGGTCCCTGGTCTGCTGCTCCCAGTCTGCATCCAGGAGACCTGCAAGAGGAGCAATATGACCGACGAGAGCACGAGGCACAAAGAGAGATGATGAGAGGGGAAGGGAAGGATGGAGCGGCCATCCAGCCCACGCAGTGAGCGTACTGTATATACGCATATGTAGGGAGGCGGGGGGAGAATGGACGAGAAGGAGTCGAGAGGAAGGAATAATCAGTTCAGCGTAGAGAGAGGAAGCAGAGCAGCAGATGGATGCGGCAGTCGTACTGTACCGAGTTATCATCCGAGTCGCACAGGACAAGGCGGAATAAAGTCCGGCTAAATGTTCCTCTATCTCGGCTTCAGTGTCAATATTTGAGGGCCGTTTGTAATGCAAATTGATGAATACATTTAAGAAAACCCCCAAATAACAACATCCAAATGTGTTGGTCACAATATTTCATAAAATATTGACCTCATTGTTTTTGTGACCTATATATGTCAAACACAACACAGCGTGCGATCTGGTTTTGTTGTTATCACCCCTTTTAAAGCTCCCGTCCCATCAAACAAAAGGAGTGGGGGTGGGGGTAGGGTGTTGTGAACCAAAGTGCCTCACATCCCTCCCTCCATCCTCCCCCAGCCCCCCATGTTTTCTCCCCTCCCCTCCTCCATCTTCTCCCCCATGGTGGAAGTCACTGGTGTGAGAGTAAACAGGCTATGCTCCAATTAGCCAAACGGAGCCGCACGTCTGCCACAGAACGGTTCAGCTCGGAGATGAACAGACATGAGGAGGAGGTTCAGATTCAGACTGCTGCAGCACCACAACAGATTTAAAACATGCAGTTGTAATACCATCATTACATTAATACATTCAATTATGATCACTGTGGACGGTACTGGGTTTATGGTACTATACTTATGATGTTATTTTGTTATTTAGCAGATATGTTGAAATTAATTTCTGTCTTCAGATCTTCAGGTGATTATAAATGATAGTTAATGTCTACACAGCTGTTTGCTAACATGTGGAGTACAGTAAAGAACATTTGTCAACCATCTAATTTTAGTCCTTTTAAAACACTACATACCGTTTTATTTTTAATAGAGTTTTAGTAAGTGGTTGTTTTTATTGTTGCAGTTTGCTATTTCATGTACTTAATGTCTTTTACCCTGCACATGCAGATTGAATTGAACTATAATTCGAGGAATATCTGTCTGTTTGTCCTCGGCGTATCTCCTCAACCGTCCGTCCCACCTGCTTCAAACTCCGTAGGTGTGTCCTGGGGACCCGAGGTCCCAGTGCGTTCAGTGCGATTTGGAGACGCGACACGTACCGTATTTATAGATTTTCAGAAAAAAGGTGACTGGAAAATGCCTGAAAAAGCAGTCCACTTTGACTCCCCCTACCCTGCCGGGACCGCAGAGCAGCGGGACAGACAAAGTCGAGTGTTTCCACAGCGACTTTTTCTTTTTAAGAAACTTCCTTAACCATCAAAACACGTCGGAGCAGCACCCAAGTGCTTTCACTTTTAATTTCACATAAGCCGAATGAAAAAACTACCGAAGAGCTGCATTATTGTGTATGTGTATGCATTTTACTGCTATAGATGGTTGTGCTCATTTTAATAACTACTTGCTTGGGTTGTTTAATCTACAGCAAAACTGTATATGATCATTATATATTTATATCGTTGCTTAAATGATAAAAATACATAAACAATACCACAAACATGCTATTTTCAACTGCAGTAGTTTAGAGAACGGAGGCGACATCCGACATCATCGGACAACACCGTCATCGGGGGTTTCTCTTACTTTTAATTGAAGCGGCGGGCCTCAGGCTCATGGAGAACAAACTGTTTCTCCACACTGCCGGACTGTACTGTGATGGAGAGGGAGGAGTTAGGAAGAGTCAGTTTCAACACAGAAATGAATGAGAGCAGATTGAATGGAGGGACTGAGTGTGTGTGTGTGTGTGTGTGTGTGTGTGTGTGTGTGTGTGTGTGTGTGTGTGTGTGTGTGTGTGTGTGTGTGTGTGTGTGTGTGTGTGCGTGTGTCCTCACGTCATCTGTTGGGAAGTCGCTGTTGACCAGTCGCAGCTCCGGGATGGTGATTCTCTGAGGGCCGCACGAGGTTTCTTTTATTAGGCAGTCCTAAACAGCAAATAAAAAAAAAACACATCTCCAATAATGAATACGATGTGTTGTTGACTGACAAGTGTATGGAATAAAATGTGTGACAAAGTTCTCCAATAATATGTAATTGCTGCATAATTATAATCATGTAATAATACAACAACATTTCAGGAAGATATTGTGGTCTTATGAAGAGGAACATGAAGAAGACGTGATGGATTTACAGTGAACCCTCGTTTATCGCGGGGGTTACGTTCCAAATAGAGACCGTGATAGGTGAAATCCGTGAAGTAGGAACCTTTATTTTTTTTACAATTATTATACAATGAAATACTCCATAATACATTGAAACCAAAGAACAAAACCTTTTTACAAGCCCAAGCATTTGTTTAACAAATAAAAGTACTGTATAAATGTGTTTTTTTTAACAAATAACTACTGTACTGTAAAATAATAATTTTAATCATCAATACGAACTGAAGGCTTCAAATTGCTGAGATCGGCACCGCCCCACTGCGACCCGAGTCATTGGATTAGAACGGGAGGAAATGAAAAATGATTATGAAAACAAATACAAAGTACAAAGTACAGTCGGACAAATAGTGACTCGTGTATTTCACTGCTCTTTTGACTGAGCCGCTGCATCCTGACTCCGCTCTGCAGCGGTTCTTTCTTCTAAAGCCGGCGGTGCAGGTGTGGTTTTTCGAGAGAAGAACATAGTTATCGGTAGTTGTTGTCGCTCTTTTTTCTTCTGGGCAAAAAGATTCTTATAAACCGACATGCCACCATCGATTATTTTTAATTTGGCAAGCTGTTTTACGTACGTGTACATATTAAACCGCAACGTTATTGACAAACAGGTAGAGAAGAAGCGGAGAGACTGTTTAGCCAATCAGAATGCAGAACACAATGCACGATGCAAATCCGTGAAGTAGCGAGACCGTGAAAGGTGAACCGCGTTATAGCGAGGGTTCACTGTATTGGAAGTTGTATTTCTTCATTTTTGAGGGCAGAAATTACATTTTGTCTTGTTGATCACAGTAGATTCAATCAGAGCATTTCTTTGTATTTTACTTTTGTGTTTGTGTCCTTTAAAACTGTTCATCATTTTTATTTAGTTAGTAAAACAATGTGTCATGTTTGTGTATTGTATGAGTTGAATAAAGTCTGTCTTTGTATTGTCACTATATGTCAATTATGAAAACCTCAGGAATAGTAGCTGCTGCAATGCAAAGGCTAATGGGGATCTAAAAAAACAAACAAACAAACATACATGGATGTTAATGTTTCCATCTGATTTGAAATAAGACAGAAAACAACATATTTGGTGTGGAGGTGTTTCTGATCACTGCAGGTCCCACTGGTGTCCGGCAACAGTTCACGTGTCATTAAATGAATATTTTGCCATACAATATCCTGAGTAATAAATATGAAATGTGTGATCACCACACAAGCAGCTGTTTACCACTTTGTCCTGCGCCGTCGTCAGGTCCTGCAGCACTCCTTCCACGATGCTCTCGGCCAGAGTGACGCTCAGCGCTCGTCTCACTTCGCTGCAGCAAAGAAACAACGGAAACACAGTTCGACTGCAGCGGTTCGAAGAGCGAAGACAACACATTAACGGTGAATCATCAATATCCATCTGGTCGCCTTTAACACAGCTGGTGTTACCGTTGTAACTCTGTCACATCGTGATGTCGTGTCAGACAGCAGACTGGTCGGTAATATATTCAGAGAGCAGCGACTCAGTTTGTTGGTCCACAAATATCTGCAGGCCTGAAAATGTCTCCTTTTCTATTTGATTCTAGTTTCTGTACCTATTATAACAAAGATCCACGTGCGTTGCAGTGTAATGTGCAGTTTTCTACAGTAAAAACTGCTTCCACTTCCTGATGTGGTATCAGCTGTTGTGTCGGAGCTCATCATGCTGCTTCGGTCCTGAACATGTTTCTTGCTCCTTCGATGTAAATAAAATGCAGTAAAACACATTTGCAGCCTTCGAGTCGGACAAATAAATGTCACTTTGAAATGTTTTAGATTCACAGTGAGCCAGAAGCTCAGGAATCACTTCATTTATTTCATCAGTCAGTGATCTCTGATGAAAACTGAATGTGCAGTAAATAAGGATAAATCAGTAAATCTACTGGTACGAGTCATACAGTCGATGATCTGTGGTGATGAAATGGTGTGAAAGAGGTCTTCGGTCTTCTGTTATTACCGCAGTCTGCAGCTGATGAGGTTCCCCGTCTTCTCCACCAGAGTCCTGCTCAGGAACACGCGTGTCTGTCGGCTTCTCTTGGACACGCACTCCGACAGACCGTCGCACACGCTGGACCGCCGGACCGCCCGCGGGCACGCTGCCTCCGCGCATCTCATCAGGCCCTGAGCCGACTCCTGCAACACACAGACGGGGTCGAGACGGGGAACCAAACAAGAACGAGTCCCCCCTCAGGACCGGGCTGGAGCTTCATCTCAGAGTCACTCTGGACTGTCCCGAGGATGTCCTCCTCAGACCGTCCGATTCACTTCTGTCCTCTTGTGGGGGACGTGAATCTGAGACTTCAACAATATTAATGCAATCCGCTCCGTTCCTGCTGTGCTGCACAGGGGACATCCAGGGCTTTACTGATGCAATAGTTGGAGGGGTTTGGCTAACAGGGCGCATGGACTTTCTTTTCAAAATGACGGGCATCTTAACTTCTACATTCTAGGTAATTGGTCCATTTTTTTTGGGAGAATATTATGTTTCTGTTGCTAATAATCAAATTGTTTCTTGAATCTGAGAGTCTTAACTTCAATTTAGTAAGATTTCAGAAGTGTACAGTAATTCTTTCAAAATCCAACTTTTATTCAGGGTCCTCTGTAGTGGACAGCAGGACTCGCTAACTGTCATTTTGAACCAATTTCCATACTTCAGGAAGCGGAGAGGATTTTACTCAAAGGGGAAAGTCCAGGGGAGACTGAGCACGAAGACAAGCGTCCTCTATGAGAGGTTATTTTGAAAAATTATGTTTTAGTGTTCTTATTTTCATTAAATGGAAAGACATTTGAACAGAAATACACATGAAAAATAATAAAATATCTTTAATCAACCAAGACGTGATGTCCACTACCAGGGGCAGTAACATGTTTCCTTTAACTACAATACTTAAATGATCTACATTTTGCAAAACCCTTTTCCCTCTGGGCCTCAGCAGGGTATTAAAGTATATCTGGGAAATGAGATTATTACACAGAAAAACATTAGATAGACTAAATTAAATTTGTGTAGATTAATATGATTTTATTGGGAAGAGTTTTTTGCTCCGAACCTAAAAGCCTTTTGTTTTTTTGCACATGTTGCACGTCAACAGACAGAATCAGATGTAATCACTGGAACTGACTTGCAGGCTCAGAAATTTAAGCACTGTTGTCAGTCATATTAAAGAAACTGACATCCTTCTCTTAACTTCCACTATTTGTTAATCTCTGGACGACACAGATAAGGCTAATTCCTCATTCAATTTATTGTCTGCAAGCAATTCTATTGGCCAATTGTAAATGACTCCCATTGCATCCAGGTGTGTGCAGCTTGTTTAATGAGCACAGACTGTATTGTGTGCAGCGGCAGGTGATGCGTGTAGATGTAAAGTGAGTTCTGTGCACGCTCTGATAAATGAGGCCCCCGGTGAACCTGCTGCACGCTCACTTCATCTGTTGCTATGTGCAGCGTGTCTGTTCACTGACTGGGGAACGAGAGGAGGAACAGAAATGCCCTCGATACTGCGTGTGGAGAGAGAAATGGATGTAATCCTCTGTAACTGTCGGAAGACCAACAAAATGAGTCTGATTTTCTGAAGGTGTAACATCACATGCAAACTTCACACCACCCGCAAGAAAATGTCCCGGCTGATCTACTAACGACGTGCAGCGAGGATTGCTTCTTCCAAACGAGCATTTTAACACCGCTAAATGCATGATGTAATATTGGAGCGTTTCTACTTGATAGTTCATGTCGTACCATCTGCTATTGATCTCTTTGGTTTTTCCCACTGCATTGACTTTCTTGCTGATAATCTCCCACGTAGAGTTCTCTTCTCGTTATATTTATATTTCTTAATTTCAAAGGGATCAAATTTCCTTTTCTTTTTGCGGTCGTTCTGTTTTTCATGGCTGGAATCACTTTAAAACACGCAAACGAAATAGAGCGCGATTTGCACCAGATATCGATGACGCGAACACTCTTCGGAAATCACCCGTAAAATAAATGTTAAAAACCTTTGGAATAAACACGCAATTTAGTCCCCTTTATTTGAGATGTTAGTAAATCAGGCCCACGCTGTACTATCACCTCTCCTGTGAACAGAGATGTAAGAGTTACTGAGTTGGGTGTGTGCTTGTTGTCAGCAGGGCTCTAATGTGGCCCGTGAGATGAGGCTGAGTTTCTGAACGTGTACCTGAATGTTTCTGGTGAACTCATCCGTCAGAGCAGCAGCAGCGTCAGTGAGGATGTTGTTCACCACGTCTCCATCGGGGGCGCACGTCCTGCCTGCCTCATACAGAGAGGGAAGCAGCTGCACAAGGAAAAATGAGGTGGCAAGCTTCATTTATACTGCCTGGTCACTTTATTAGGAACCCCTAGATTAGACTTAAAACTTTCCTTTTTGATAAAGCTTCCAGTAAGAGATGCTCAGGTGACCCTGAACCATCCTGCAGTTCTGCTGTTATAAGCCGAGGCTGCTGGGGGAGCTTCTTTCCTCTCACTCTTTCACTCTCTACAACTCATATCTCACCATCACATCTCATTAACTTCATGCTTTCTCTCTCCCAGAGTTTCTTCTTATTGTCTGTTGTCTCCATTCAGTTCCTTCACTCGTGTAGTTTCTCTTCTTTCTTTTCCAGATGTCCCGTCATGGAGCTGCACATCTCTGCGATTGTCGACCCACCAACGGTTCACATCTTCTATCTCTATGCTGTCCTTTTCTCTCTCTGCTCTCCTCTCACCCCAACCGGTCGAGGCAGATGCTCCGCCCACCTCTGAGCCTGGTTCTGTCGGAGGTTTCTTTCTGTTAAAGGGAGTTTTTCTTCCCTTTGTTGGAGGTTTTTCTCCCTTAAAGTAGTTTTTTTTCCCTCCTAGCTTATGTTGTTGTGTTTCTCTGTATAATGTTGTAAAGTTCTGCTATAAGGACTTTAATGTGTTAAGTGCCATGAAATAACCTGTTTTGATTTGGCGCTTTATAAATAAAATTGAATTGAATAGAATATCTTTGTAAAGGCAGATTTCATGGCCGAGCTGTGGCATCAGCTCCCGTCAGATTTTACATGTAGAATTAATGACATGCGTACTGACTGCATGTACACATGTAATGACTGCACACGCTGTAGTGATGATGATGATAATGATGATGATGATGGTTGCCAGGTCTTCAGTACCTTGTACGCCTCCCTGCTATTCTGCAGCACCTCGTGTGCCGTCAGGACGTCCGCCTGCACTTCCTGCACGTTACACCGTCTCAGACGTTGGAGGCTGTCCTCCAGCTGCCGACACATCCCCGCGAGCAGCTGGAAGGAGGACGGACACAGAGAGAGCCGAAGACACAGATTGACACGGAGAGAGATGAAGACACAGACCGACACAGAGAACCGAAGACATGGAAAGAGCCGAAGACATGGAGAGATGAAGACATAGTGAGAGACGAAGACATGGAAAGAGACGAAGACACAGAGAACCGAAGACATGGAGAGAGACGAAGACACAGACCGACACAGAGAACCGAAGACATGGAGAGAGACGAAGACACGGAGAGAGACGAAGACACAGACCGACACAGAAAACCGAAGACATGGAGAGAGACGAAGAAAAAAAACTAGTAAAAACATTCCAGATTTGAGCAAAACTTTTTCAGCTGTGAGTCACAACCACAAAACATTTTCACTTTATCTTTTTGTGATAGTGATGAACAGTCATTATGGGATGTTAGCGGTAGATCTTCTACTGTTGTTGTTCACTGACCTTCAGCTACACACTGTGTGTTACATCTCTGTTGAATCTGCTGAACTTCTTACCTGTTCGGGCCGGCGACTTCTAAACACCTGCTGAAGTTCACTGCTGTCAGACTGTCTCCGGTTGTTTCTGTCTAAACACTGCTGAATCTGCGCACACACACACACACACACACACACACACACACACACACACACACACACACACACACACACACACACACACACACACACACACACACACACACACACACACACACACACACACACGGTCACTGATTGTGGACAGCCTAAATCGAACTGTGACCTTCACTGAACCTCAGCTGATACTTTACATCCACCATGATGACAGCATGCTGACAGCAGAGAGGTACAACACACTAACTTCCTCTGTGATGTCCTGATATGAAATCACAAAATATTCAACCATAAAAACACCTAAACTGTTAACCTGTAGAAACTTGAGTCACACAGAAAGACGGCACGCTGGAAACGAGACAAGACAAATGAGGAAGGCTTTCTGTATACAGCAGTTCTCACACACACACACACACACACACACACACACACACACACACACACACACACACACACACACACACACACACACACACACACACACACACACACACACACACACACACACACACACACACCTTGTGCAGGGCCTCTCTCGTCCTGTCAGGGTTGCTGCGGTAACTGTGAGTGATGTCAGCCAGGGGAAGAGACACCTGCTGTAGAGTGAAGTTCCTGCAGCACAAAGAAGCCTCCCGTCACAACGTACATCCAAACAACTGAGCAGAACAAAACACTATATATTTTATATTATAGTTCTGCAGAGACATTCGTGTCTCCCATGGATCCTGGACTTTGTTGATTCTCTGATTTTCCATCCATTAATAGCTCCAAACAGCTGAATGCACACATTCATGTTCCACTCAGGATGAATTGTAACAACCATAATAATCGTCTGACTTTGGTTGATGACCCCTAAACTCCTCGGCTTTATCTCTGTTTAAAAATTGTTAGCGTGCTAACAGGCTACATGCAAAATATCAGCTTGTTGCCAGTATGAGCAAGTCAGCAGCCTGTCGTTGAAAAAATAAAACAAATAATTATATAATAATAATGAATAATAAATAAAGACTTCAGCAGCAAAGTCCTACAATATCTGGAAGTCAAATAGCAGAACAGGACTTTAGTGTGTGTATGTGTGTGTGTGTTTATGACCTCTCCAAAGCATCTGCCACATCCTGCAAACCCCTGGCAGTCACATTGTTTCTGTCCCATGTCAATGTCCTTGAAAGAGAAACGGAGGTCAGTTGAGCTTCACATGCAGCGATCACACCTCAAAGAGTGACACCACAGTGTCATAAAATAAGATCAAAATGGATCAATCTGCCTCTAATTATTGTGTGTCCAACTCTTTGGCTAGATTGTTGTGTGTGTGTATATGTGTGTGTGTGTGTGTGTGTGTGTGTGTGTGTGTGTGTGTGTGTGTGTGTGTGTGTGTGTGTGTGTGTGTGTGTGTGTGTGTGTGTGTGTGTGTGTGTGTGTGTGTGTGTGTGTGTGTGTGTGTGTGTGTGTGTGCACCTCAGTCTGGTGTTATTCATCAGGGCTTTGGCCAGCATTTTGGCTCCGGTGTCTCCGATGTTGTTTCCACTGATGTCCAGTTCAGCCAGAGCAGCTTGGCCACCCAGAGAGCTCAGCAGGATGTGCATGCCTGCCTTCAGCTTGGAGTCACACACGGACAGCGACTGCAAGAGCTGCACACACACACACACACACACACACACACACACACACACACACACACACACACACACACACACACACACACACACACACACACACACACACACACACACACAGTGCTCAATGTCCAAAACTGAGACAGATTCCACTCATGTTGTGTAAATAAATCAGTGAATGTGCATCATTTTGCTGAAATGAGAGACTGATATTAATGGAAGTGTCACTCACACACTCTTCATCCTGGATGAGCTGAGCGATACGATGAAGAACATCACTGAGAGCTCTGGCAGGCAGAGAGATCATGAAGCGTGGAGCGAAGGAGAGAAGACCAGAAACAGAAATGAGGAAACATGACGACACACATGGATGCAACAGTTTTAAAAGCCCGGTCTGTTATATTTAAATACATACATTTATATTAACCGAGCAAACAACACATGATGATGAGACTTCTTCTGAAAAATACATCAAAATGCAATCTGAGGCCTATTTTTCATTTAATATGCTGAAAAGCACATTTGGTTTCACTGATACTTCAGTGACCAACACCAGAGTCCTTCGCTGATATCACAGCATCTTCTCATTTCTATCCAAATTAAATATTGTTGCCTGTAAAAATGATGAAATGATTTCTTCTCCATAAATATGCAGAGCAGCTTGCAGTAGTTATCGCAGCTTTGTCTGCTTCCTCTTAAGTTGCACGAGACCCTGGCATCTACTGCCAAATACATTGTAAGGGCAACTTGTTTGTCCCCTGAAAGGCAAAACCCAGGGTTGAAAAGACCACAAAACACATTTGACAGGTCCAAACGCCTCCTCGCTGTGTCCCAGATTTCCCTCCAACCGCTCTGAATCATACAAATAATAACTCCAGTGGTCTGTTTCAGACGGTCTAACCAGCACTTTAAAGCACAATGGGACTTTCTCACATCTGGATTCAGGCAGCTGGACAGTTTTAGTCACATATTTCCATCATATGAAAAGTACATTCATACATATATTTACTTTGTGCACCTCAAATGACTCCTTTTAAGTGACGTTTAAATTTTAAACTTCAGTGTAACGAGCTGATTAAAAGCGTCTGTGTGATGTTCACCAGACCTGGACTTCATGGCAAAGTTCCTCCCCAGCGCCAGGTGTCGAAGAGACCGACAGCGACCGACAGACAGAACCAGAGTCACCATGTCATTCTCAAAACCTGAAACCAGACAGATTATTTCAAATGAGTCTCTTTCTTCTCAACTTCCTGAAATAAACGGAGCGTCCAGCGGCCGCAGCTCCTTATTCAGCTGACATGCACAGTGGTATCAATCAAAAACACGTTGAACAAGGGACTCTGTTAGGATGGAATAGTTGTGTAATCTGTTGTCTAAAGTGTCGTCCTTAATGGTGCAATATTATTATGCAATAGGCGCAATACCTAAGATGTATTTTTAGATTGTGCACTGTGCTGGATGCTTCATAGACTGGCTGTGCTCGAGTACGTTTTAAAGCTTGTAGACACCGCTAGTTCTTTAAGCTGAGTGTCGTCTCATTTGTGCACGTATGTCTTACGCGTTGGAATGTATCGTCTATTTTTATGTGAAGACCTTTTTATTTAAACATCGTTAATTATGGCACACAAACACAGGTTTTTTTTAGGAATAATGTTATGTTTTGTCAAAAAATGCAAAGTATTGTATCGTATCGCATCGCAACGTATCGCAACGTATCGTAACGTATCGTAACGTATCGTAACGTATCATAACGTATCGTAACGTATCGTAGCATATCGTAACATATCGTAACGTATCGTAACGTAGCGTATCGTAACGTATCGTAACGTATCGCATCGCAACGTATCGTAACATATCGTAACGTATCGTAACGTATCGCATCACAACGTATCGTAACATCGCATCACAATATATCGTAACGTATCATAACGTATCGTAACGTATCGTAGCATATCGTAACATATCGTAACGTATCGTAACGCAACGTATCGTATCGCATCGCAACGTATCGTAACATATCGTAACGTATCGTAACGTATCGTAACGTATCGCATCACAACGTATCGTAACGTATCGTAACATCGCATCACAACGTATCGTAACGTATCGTAACATCGCATCACAACGTATCGTAACGTATCGTAACATATCGTAACATATCGCATCACAACGTATCGTAACATCGCATCACAGCGTATCGTAACGTATCGTAACATCGCATCACAACGTACCGTAACGTATCGTAACGTATCGCATCACAACGTATCGTAACATATCGTAACGTATCGTAACATATCGCATCACAACGTATCGTAACGTATCGTAACATATCGCATCACAACGTATCGTAACGTATCGTAACATATCGCATCACAACGTATCGTAACGTATCGTAACATCGTAACGTATCGCATCGTAACGTATCACATCACAACGTATCACATCACAACGTATCGTAACATATCGTAACGTATCACATCACAACGTATCGTAACGTATCGTAACATATCATAACGTATCGCATCACAACGTATCGTAACACATCGCATCGCAACATATCGTAATGTATCGCATCACAACGTATCGTAACATATCGTAACGTATCGCATCACAACGTATCGCATCACAACGTATCGTAACATATCGTAACGTATCGCATCACAACGTATCGTAACGTATCGGAACATATCGTAACGTATCGTAACGTACTGTATCTTATCATCTTGTAAAGTATTGTATAGTATCGTATCGTAATGTATCGTAACATCGCATCACAACGTATCGCAACGTACTGTATCTTATCATCTTGTAAAGTATTGTATAGTATCGTATCGTAATGTATCGTAACGTATCGTATCGTATCGTAACGTACTGTAACTTATCATCTTGTAAAGTATCGTATTACCTAACTGCGTAACGTGGTTTAACTTACTGTTATCAGAAATATCCAGACTGCTGATGGCTGTCGCCTCAGAGATGTGCTCCTGTATCACCTGCGCCCCCGCTGAGCGGAGCTACACACACACACACACACATATATTATCATAAAAGGTGTTTTTCTTTTCTCTGCATGTGTGTATTATAAAGGTGTGTATTGTACCTCACAGCTGCTGAGGTCCAACTCCAGCCCAAACAGACGAGTGTTGGTGGCCAGTCCCTGCAGCAACAACCTGCAACACAACAAAACATATCGATGTAACATCATGCACGTGGACACATAAACAGACTTCCTATTTCTCAGGCTGTGCTGAAATGCTTACAGCGTGGTGGGAGTGTGGAGGGACAACAGAAATGAATGCAGCAGATATTAAAGGGAAGATATTTTTGTCAGCCAGTTAATCATGTTTGCATCGCTATCGCGATTTGAAAAAAAATCCCCAAAATACGCTGATCCTTTTCAATGTGTCTCATCTTATTTTTCCATAACATATATCATACAGTATATATATATATATATAACACATATTGTGGGGCGTAAACACACCTGAGAGCTTGTGCAGGTAGTTTGGTTGCAGACAGGCCAACATACTTTAACTCACAGCTCTGACTGAAGAACTCCCGAATGCTCCTGGTCACATCCCGCACCTTTCTACACACACACACACACACACACACACACACACACACACACACACACACACACACACACACACACACACACAGACAGACGTAAATACAGTTACAGTACATTTTATTCTGTCGATGTGTTGTTTTGATCATTTTAACCATTACAGAATAAAATGTTTAATTATTATTATTTATTTTTTCAACAACAGGATGTTCGCAGACTAATATTGACAACAAGCTGATGTTTTCCAGATAGCATATGAGCATGCTAACATTTTCTAAACAGGGCTGATATCAATTTGGTTAATATCACCACTTCTTTTAAAAATTATAACGCTTCCACCTCAGTTCTCGTGAGCATCTGTGTGATGATGAATCGTGTAGAAGCAGTAAGAGAATAAACGCTTGTGTAATTTTAAAAAGAGCATGTCATCAGTAGAATGTGTTCTCAGCTCACAGACTGATGCATGACGGGAAGCTGCTGTGTTAAACATGTACTGTGTTTCTGTTCTGTATTTATTGTTGTGTTAATGTTACAGTCCAGCTTCAGGGGTCAGTCAGACATTATTGCTCTTATGAGGTTTATAGCAAACTGTGGACTGTTGTTGTCTTACAACGCCCTCTGGTGGCTATTTAAAGTATTACATGTTTTACCCATGTGAGTTTACGTCACTTGTAATAAAGGGTGTATTTATTTAGCATACCTGTTAATTACTGATGTGACTTTATTTGGCTGAATGTCACACAGCTTTTATATCTATTGTTTTATGTTTATTAAAAATTCAGACGACCACAGACGGACACACTGACACCTTGATAACCTCATATTTATGATTATGTTAGTTGCTGTTGATGCTCTTTGAAAAAAGTGAATCCACGTATTGGTATTAAAGCTTTCATTCATTCACATAACAACATATAAACTTTTATATTTGAGAGAAGTGAACAACTTCCTGTCAGCTGATGCTTTGGATGTCATGGACTGAATGAATTATCAGAATGACTCTCAGTTATTTGTTTCTGTCTCTGCAGTAAATTAAACCAATTATACTAAAGGTAAACAGATAAAAAACAAATAGCAGTTATTGAAGAATTAAATACATACAGTACAAACTCCACAAAACTAATGACGGCCGGAGTGATGTGTTCATACATCATCCATGACACGTGTGCAGAAATACATATGCAGAAGTAATGAGTCTATAATGATGAATCCATGCGTGACCAGTGCAGAGATCATTCACAGGTCTCATAAAAACACTGCAGACACAGACTGAAGAGGAACGGAGCAGCTGACCTGTGGCTGAAAGGATTCCTGGCCAAGTTCAGGTGCTTCAGTCTGTAACAACATCCAGCAGACAGCGACACAAACAGCTGCAAGAGACGGTTACAGAGACGGAGACGTGATGACTGAGTTGCTGCTTCTGGAGGCAGAATAGTTTCAAACGTGGCTCCAACACTAACTGCACCGTGGTGACCATTTTCCAAAATGTCTGACTTTTATCCTTCAATGAAATCCAAGAAACAAAAGAAAGAAGCGTTTTAAAACCACTGACCGTGTCCAGAGGACAGCTGGTGTCACTGAGGTCCAGATGAGACAGAGAGTTCATGCTGGACAGGAACATGAAGAAAAACTGCAACACACACACACACACACACACACACACACACACACACACACACACACACACACACACACACACACACACACACACACACACACACACACACACACACACACACACACACACAATGTATACATATACTGTGTAGTATGTGTTTCAGTGGTTGAGACATGGGTTGCTGCAGTTTGAGTTTAAGTGAGTTAATTCCACAGTTGTGAGTCTCACAGCAGCGTTGGGATATGTATTCTTTTATTTTTAAGACTTTATTTCCTTTAATGTCTGTCGTTGAACGTGTCTTGAGAGCTGCTGCAGAACCGAGCAAAGTCCTGGTGTGCAAAAACAGCCAATAAACGGAATTCTGACATGAACAAGGTTGATCTCTGCAGGAGTTAACCAGCGTGAAGGGTCCCTTTGAATGTTGGACACATTTATTAGTCTTATAAAGTGATGTCCGCTATGAAAAGAAATTATTGGACAGTTTTTGTTTGCATCCACACAAACCTAAACAATAAAACCACGATCAGTACAGTCTACTACTACAGTCCAAACTTAAAAATACGTTCAGCGAAAAATCCTGGAACTACGAACACTCGTACGGTGTTCCTACATTTCATCAGGAAATCCTTTTCCAGGTTTCCAGGATGTTTTCTGTGACGTGACTGACAACTCTAGATGTTTAGATTCTAACCATCAGGTCCATGCTGGGATTTCTCCCCAACCTCTCCACTACAGCTCCACTTCTGGATGTGTGTGTGTGTGTGTGTGTGTGTGTGTGTGTGTGTGTGTGTGTGTGTGTGTGTGTGTGTGTGTGTGTGTGTGTGTGTGTGTGTGTGTGTGTGTGTGTTGTATAACCATGCGTGTACTCTTTGTGTATAAAATCCACATGACTTGACGGGACAGACACACACACATCGGCGTACCGTGGCCTCCTCGGTGACCAGGCTGCCGGGGTTACCGGACAGGTCCAGGTGGGTCAGAGACGCTGAGAACAGCTGACTGGAGGACAACACTTGACTGAGACAGCCGAGACCTGGGACACAGAAGACACAGAGGACAGAGAGGACAAGGAGGACAGAGAGGACACAGACAAGGTCAAATGATGATCGTGTTACCGAAAGATCCATAAAATCACAGCACATTCTGTCCTCATTCAATCTGAGGAGGAAAAACAGAAACACACTGTCCAGTCAATGTGTGTGTGTGTGTGTGTGTGTGTGTGTGTGTGTGTGTGTGTGTGTGTGTGTGTGTGTGTGTGTGTGTGTGTGTGTGTGTGTGTGTGTGTGTGTGTACCTCTCGCAGTCATTGACACCCGCGACAGAGAAAGGTGCTTCAGTCCGTCATCCAGATTCTCCAACTCCTGACTGAGAGCTATCACACCTAGGAATAAAAAAATTTCCCCTCGGGGATTAATAAAGTAACTACATAACCTAACCTAACAAAAACACAACACACACACACACACACACACACACACACACACACACACACACACACACACACACACACACACACACACACACACACACACACACACACACAACATGTGTAAAACCCAGTGTGTGTTCTGATCCCCACAGATTAGAAGTGTAATGATCAGAAAGGAGAACTTCAGCCGCTCGGTTGAAGATGAACCGTCAGTCTGCTGCCGTGTGTTCGTATCCCTCCGATGTGATTCATCAGAACTGCACCTTTGTCTTCGATCTGGTTTCCCGACAGGTTGATGGACCGCAGGGTGGAGGAGGTGGGCTCTCGGAGGGCCGCCGCCATTTTCACTGCAAAGTCTCTGCAGCAGAATGAAACAGTCACTTCTCGATCGATCATGAACTGGAAGCAGCTGCTTTGATTCACACGTGAACACGTTTTCCTGGAGGTATCCAGCAACACAGAGGTTTTTAATACTGAAAATGTTCAGATCCTCCGTCTGATACCATCACGGAGGCGTCTGATTGGTCCCAAATTCTTTCTGCAGCAGGACAACGAGTCCAAACGTTCAGCCGGAGTCATAAAGAACAAAGAGTCCTGCAGCCGACGGTCTGAACCATCGCAGCTCTGATCTCCACTTCAGGGAGTCGGTCTGGATCTCACCAGGAGACAGACTGAGTCCACAGAAGACCTGCAGACAGACGTCCAACATGCTGAACCACCTGCCTGAAGACCTTGAAGAACGAGAAGAGCTGGTTCTGTCCTCACGTCAAACACTCATATGATGAGGTTTTTATTTTTCTGCACTTTTATCAAGTTAATGGATCAATTTTAAGCTCTTCACTTAAAAAAAAATAATCTTTAGAAGCATCCTCACTATAATTTCAGCTCCTTAAACATGCGCACAGTTCTGAGTTCCTTTAGTTTCAACTAACTCTGCCTCTCCTGGTCCATTTCACAGAAACGACAGAAGTTTTTTGGAGACATCCGACAAGCAGCCGTTAACCGAACAGACGTGTGTTTGGACTGTGGGAGGAAACCAGAGCTTCACGCAGGCACTGGGGGAAACAGGCAGAACGCTCCCTGCTAGGAAGCGTTGCTTTACTTTCACACACAAACTCACAGCTTGAGTCCGCAGGCCTCCAGCGAGAGCTCCTGCAGGCTGGGGGAGCTGGACAACAGGAAGGCCAGCTGCTGCTGGACGTCCACTGACTGAAGCGACAAAAACACAGAGTTTCAACGTTTAATGTGTTGCCTTTTGATCTGTTTTCAATTAAATATGGGTTTATGTGATCATCACATTCTGTCCCAACTTCTTTTGGAAACCCGGTTGTATGAAATGAGTTCTGTTCTGATGCATAAATATGCGACCATCCCAAAGAGAGAAAGAGCGAACCAGTCGGAGGTCTCTGCAGTAGATCTTGGTGAACCACCGGTTGTAGGACAGAGCTGCAACGGCCAGCGCCAGGTCCCTGTGAGGAGACAGAGGACCGTGTGAGACAGATGTGAGGGGAGATCAGGTGAAGACGCCCTGCTCTGCATCCCACCTGTTGTCCAAGTGGCTGAAATCCTGCAGGTTGAACTGTCTCCGGTTGTGGACGTGGTAGATGTTGTCGACGTCCTGCGGAAACAGTCGGCCGTCACTTAGACAGCTGACGACAGAACGGAGGAGGTTCGTGTGTTGAAGTGTTTGACGCTGCGACTCACCCACTGGATCTCTTCTCTAAAAGGCATCTCGTTGAAATCACACAAAGCAGCATACGTGTCAGAGAATCCTCCTGCAGGGCAACATGCAAACACGTCAGTGATCACGTGACCTGATGTCCTTCGATCCGACCCAGAGGTGACGTTCACGCCGGGTGATGACACGTTTTAACGAGAGAGTGACGGTGACGTACCGCAGGAGCCCATCTGACCGTCCAGCTGCTGTTCGATCACGGCCGTCAGCGAGAGGAGTCTCTCCTGGAGATCAGTCGGGATCGTCTTCAACAGCTTCCTGAAGATCGAAGGGGCCACAAGTTTAAGGTGGGAGACTGACATGCTGACATCATCAAACCAACAGAGACATCATGTTTAAAATTCACTTGTAAACACTAACGTTGTGTTCCAGATGATGTACTTCCCTCACTAATAGTGCTCTTACAGGTTAGTACTTGAATTTTGACAGAGTAGTGTTGACACTCACTGACTGGAAATAATGTCTGTAGTTATAATTATTTTACCCAGAAATCAACGTGTTTTTGTGTCCTCTGTCAAAAACAACATCTGGAACACATCATAAGACTCGCACTCAGCTAATATCATGAGCTCGGTTCATCCCTCATACAGCTACAGACCAGAGTTACATGACCTCACTTAACCTGCTGGTGCTGAAGGAAAGCTCATTAAAATCAAATGGTTCTTAGTTTAAATATGTGCTGAATATGTTTGATGGCAGGATTAAAGTTACTGTTTTGATTTACAGACTGGTGGACAACTCAAAGAGGAAAAAAAAGAGAGCAGAAACATTGAATATTGATGTTCTGAAGGAAATGTTGAGACTCCCTCAAAGATCTCAACCCAGCAGAGCTGCAGGAGGTTTTACAGCCGAGTGTCGAACACCATCCTCCAACATATTTATATCATAGTCGCACACAAACATGGAGAATCTCTGACAGGAAGCGCCGAAGCTTCACGGCGGAACAACACCTCACTCACCCCGGGGACGAATCGGGGAAGACCCTCTTCAGAGAGGCGGTCATGTGACTGATCATGGCCTCCAGATCTGGAGCGTGCAGCACACTGAAGCACAGAGTCTGTATGTCGGTCTCCAAGGCAACCTGCAACACACGTCGCACACGTGTGACTCTCCGGACAAACACGTCAGCAAAATAAATCTAAAATCACATTATTTCTCCTGCATATTTCTAACCTGCTATTTTAAATCATTTTAAATAGCAGGACGTTTTTTATATATATAACATTAGAGCAAAAATAAACAAATAGAATAAAACATGTTTGATAAAGTGAATCCAAGAAATATGGGCAAACATAATAAACAGTTTTGACTCTGATCAGATTCACAGTGATGGCGTACCTGCGTGAGACCGTGAATGCTGATGGAGCGAATATCCAGGTAGCTGAATGCACTCTCCACCTGCAAACACACACACACACACACACACACACACACACACACACACACACACACACACACACACACACACACACAGTGAAGAGGATCCAGAGCAGGTTATCAGAGAAAATTAAACTTGCATATTTTCAAATCTTGTCATACAAAGCAGGGAGTGGGCGGAGCTTTGGTTTGAGTAGTGACTCACCCTGACAGGTTGCTTGCTTATCACCAGGTAACCTCTCCATAGACTCAGTACCTGAGACAGACAGACATCAATAGAGCTGACAGACCCACAGCGCCCCCCACTGGAGTTACATGGTGGTTGCATGAGTTTCTGGTCATTTTGTGTAGCTCAAGAGTCTCGAGCCTTTTTTTTTTTTCTCTCAGAGACTTAAGGAGGTTACCATGTCAACGAGGTAAAGCTACGTAACACAAATGTGACACAATCGTTCGCTCGGCTTCAAGGATGAACTGATTAGAGTTTGGTGGACAGAGGTCAAAGTTCAAAGTCTCTGTGACCTCTGTGACCTCATGTTCCCCTCATCTGTCCTGTTCTTGTGATTGTAATATATGAAGAACACTGTGAGTGAATTTGGCCAAAACATCAGTTAGTACCAACGATGACCTGATAAGACTTTGGTGGTTAAAGGTCAAAGGTCACTGCCACCTCACATTAACACATGCCTGTAAATGCAATTTCTCAGGAATGCCTGGAGAAAGTTTCTTCAAATTTGTCACAAATGTTAAATTTAGATTTTGAAGGTTGAAGGTCAAGTTCACTTTGAGTTCAACAAAGTATGTTTTTCTATCATTTATTCAGCTATAATATCAGTAGGTTTAATGTTCTATGTGCTCTTTACTCCTGGATGAAGGTTTTGTCTTCTCGGAGACTCTTTGTGCGTCGAAGCGTCTGAATCTGCTCCAGCAGTCAGTCTACTGCCAGCTGTAGATGATGCTCCTCACACTGGAACCATTTATTTCTAATCACCTGGAGATCTTTTTAAATCTCCGACAAACTCGTGACACGATTTTTTTTCTCTGAAGGCCTCAGAGCTCTTTAGATCTCAGCATGAGGACGTCACACACTTCAGCAGCACAGTGAACAGCAGAGCCTCGATGTCAGAGGTTTGAATCAGACCCATCAAGGAGGCGGTTCTGATCACTGGAACCTGATTTTAGTTTGATGGATTAATTTAGCAAATTTTGATTAATTACTTATCTATTTAGGTTAGTTCCCACCCACTTCCGGTTTTAGCCCCTCCAAGTACAGATAGGGATGCAGATAATATAGTTGCTTTAACAGATACAGATATAATATTATAAGATGTGATAAATGTATTTACTTATTCCATGAGATTTAAAAAAAAAAAAAAAGGTATTATTAAAATTAAATAAATGAGTTTTATGTGACATTAGTCTGAGTTTGTCACCTTTATCTGTAGACAGTTTCAGGGAGGATGAAATATGTCCAACTTCCACAGGGTGCTCTTATTTATTCACATGACGATATAAAGTGAGCACAGTAAACAGTGTTGTGAGTAGAGCCCTTATAGTCACAGAGTGGACTGTGTGTGTGTGTGTGTGTGTGTGTGTGTGTGTGTGTGTGTGTGTGTGTGTGTGTGTGTGTGTGTGTGTGTGTGTGTTACTCACCATTAACATGCTGGCTGAGCGGCCACCTGGCTGACTGGACTGGTTCAGGACCACCGGCGTCACCAGACAGACTCTGTGAGGCTTCAGCAGCGCCGAGATCTCATCTGCTCTCAGGGTCACAAACACAGACAGCAGCGCTGTTACGTTCCTGTCACACTCCACTCGGAGCGTCTTCACGGTCAACAGGACCTCTGCGTGATGTTCTGCACATCTGGGAGTCTGATTGTCTCTGTGAGCAGCCTAGAGTATCTGTAAGAACGGACCTGCTGCATCTTATTGTAGAAATAAATTCTACCGCTCCAGCTTTTATTACGGAGCGAGGAGCCCAACGAAGACAAAGGGAAGTTGTGTGGAGCGTCGAGTTGGAGAATCGATGATATGCTGCTTAATTACAACCCTGTTCCCCCCCAAAAAGTTGGGATGCTGTTTAAAATGTAAATAAAAAGAGAACACGATGACTTTAACATCCAGACTGAGAAGTCATCTGACCTTTTACTTTTCTTGTCTTCCTTTGCTCTCTCACTCAGTCCTTCCCCTCCTCCTCACAAAGCCGGTAACCACCTGGACTATATTTCACCAGAAACTGCTCCACATCTAACCTCACTGTAACTCCACTTCATGTCTCCGACCACTTCTTTATCTCTGACTCTCTCAAACTGACAACCTGACCACATCAACAGACTCTGGACCTGTCCGTCACAACATTCACTCCTGTCTCCTTCCTCTCTCCCTCTTCTCTCCCTTCTCTGTTTTATCTTCCCTCCCTTCAACTGACTCTTTCTCCCTCATGCATCCTATCTCAGCCACAGACACTCTCCTTTCTACTGTCTTCCTCTCTTGATTGTCTCTGTCCTCCTCCATGTCCCCCAGTCCTCCCCAGCTCCGTGGTTGTCTGAGAGCAGCAGAAAGGAAATGTAGAAAATCTAACCACCCTGACGACCTGCTCACTTATCAATCTCTCCTCTCCTCTTTCTCTGCAGCCAGAAGCTCCTTCTACCTAACCAGAAGTCAATCCTCATCTTCTAACCCCAAAAAGCTCTTCTCCATCTTCTCCAACCTCTTTGACCCCTCCTCCCCCCTCCACTCTTTTACCGAGCCACTTTGTCAACTACTTTACTAAAAAGATTGATGACATACGCTCCTCATTTTCTAATCCATCTTCTCTAACTACATTTCCATCATCTTCATCCCCTTCACTTTCCTCTTTCACCCCTCCGTCTCCCAATCAAGTTGTCACCTTGGTAACCTCCACCCCCCCAACCACCTGCCCCCTTGACCCCATCCCATCTCACATTCTCCAGTCTATTGCTCCTGACCTTCTTCCTTTTCTCTCCCTCTCATCAACACTTCTCTGTCAACGGTCTGTTTCCTGAACTCTCTGAAGGAGAGAGTGAACCCTCTCCTGAAGAAACCCCCCTCAACCCGTCTGAAGTAAACAACTACAGACCGTCTCTCTTCTTCCCTTTGTTTCTAAAACTCTGGAGCGAGCTATCTTTAACCAACTCTCCTCCTATCTCCACCATAATAACCTTCTTGACCACCAGTCTGGTTTCAACAGACCACTCAACAGAGACGGTCCTCCTTCTGTCTCTGAGCAGCTTCACACTGCTAGAGCAGCCTCTCTGTCCTCTGTCCTGATCCTTCTGGACCTTCTGCTGCATTGGACACAGTGAACCACCAGATCCTTCTTTCCTCCTTCAGGACCTCGGTGTCTCAGGCTCTGCTCTCTCCCTGTTCTCATCCTACCTCAACGACCTCACCTACCGGGTAACTTGGAGAGGATCTGTGTCTGAACCTTGTCCTCTCACTACTGGTGTCCCTCAAGGCTCCGTCCTGGGTCCCCTCCTCTTCTCTCTGTACACCAACTCTCTCGGCTCTGTCATTCAGGCTCTGGTCCAGGCTCTGGTCCAGGTTCTGGTCATCTCACATCTAGACTACTGTGACTCCCTCCTGGCAGGTCTACCTGTTAGCACCATCTGACCTCAGCAGCTCATCCAGAATGCCGCAGCTCGACATAGTAGCACTTAAAATGGAACTTACTGATAGAACTTTGTAGTTTGGCTTTCTTGAAGAAAATTGTATTTTCTTGATTCCTGTTGTTCTGGGTTTTGTACCCTCATGGTTGAAATGCGCTTATTGTAAGTCGCTTTGGATAAAAGCATCAGCTAAATGAAATGTAATAATAATAATGTAATGATTTGCAAATCATGTAAATGCAAATTGTTTCATGGAAAATATGTTCTTTTTGAATTTGATGGCAGCAACACATCTCCAAAAAGTTGAGACAGGAGCAACAAAAGACTGGAAAAGTTGTGAAATGCTACAAAAAAACCAACCTGGTGGAACATCTCCCAACTAATTAGGTTAACTGACAACAAATCAGTGACATATTGGGGTTTAAAAAGAGCATCACAGACAGCAGAGTCTGTCAGCAGTGAAGATGGGGAGAGGTTCACTGTGTGGGATAACACGGGTTGTGTAACTATATAATCCAGTTCAATCCGGTTTTCTAATGGTCTTAATTCAGTCTGGTGAACCCGAGTCACCAAACTCTCAAAGAGGGAAGCTAAGATAATCAAATATACTGGAGCTGAAAATTTAAAGTCACACAGCCGAAGACTCTCAGTCATAAACTGGTGAAATAATACATCTTGTTTTTTTCAAAATATGCCGTTTAGAAACAGTTTAACTCCTGACTTGTTACAAGCTGACAGAAAGGAGCTGAGAATAAGCAAATAAATATCACCAATACAGTTTCAGACTCATTATGACGAACTTCTTTTTTGTTTTCAGATTTTTTTTTTGTAATCTTTAATTGTTGCTTTTGTATTTAGTTTTATTACTTTAAATGCAGTGAAATGAAATGAATACTAAATTGAAATCCATGAAACAAACATTGTAAAACATTCCTTCATGCACGCAAAGCTAACATCTCATCACATTTAAAACTTCCTTCATTAGATTGAAGAAAACCAACATGATGGAAACTTGTGTCTTTAACAGACGTCCAATCAAATCATCTTCTTCATAATAAAAATGAAGGTCGATATTGAAATCAGTCCATATTACTTATAAATGAACCAGCCAGCCTCACATGTTGTTACTGTACTGACAGACAAGGAACTGAGACGACGTCAAATAAACCGTCCACAGGAAACTTAGTTTATTTAACTTGTTTTCTTGTTGTTGTTTTTTTTACCTTAACTTTGTGTCACATTTTGAAAACTCATCAAAGTACTTTGGAAAAATTATTCAACTTCAGTTGAATGAACTTAGATTTGTAATGCAGAAGGAGGAATTCTGTCTGCAACCCTGAATATTCACTATTTTAACAGCTGTCATGTTGTTCAGGGACACGTCTCTTCTGTCCAGTAGTTTTTTTTGGTTTTTTTTTAAAGAAATCTGTTCTTTATAAATTCCTCTTCTACCAACAGATGGCAGGTTGACAGAGACACTGACAGAATCCTATTTCTCTGATCTCTCTCGTTAATAAAACCTTAGACTGAGTCACGTTTCCTTCTTCTCGGTGTCTCTTACTGTCAGAGTGGAAACTCAGCTGTTGACGACATAAAAACTCTCCCTCACACGTTGTAATGAGAAAACTAAAGTCTGCAGATCAACGGATGTTTGTGAAGGCAGACTTCAGTCCAGACAAGCGTGATGTCTCTCTGTGATATGAATTATATACTTATTTATTCTACAGAAGGTGAACAGCGATCTTCCTCAGTCACAAACTGTTTCCTTATATGATGAAGAAGTAAAAGTCTTTAGCTTCCGTTTGTGTTTTCGGTATTGAAATTTATTTATTTATTCTTTATTATTATTTATTCGGAATTGAAATTTATTGAAATTCTAAATTTCATTTAGGATAATGTGAGCATTTCTCCCTGTTTTAGATCATAAACTATCAAACAAATATTCCTCCGGTGTTTGGTGTCCCCTCTCTGTCTTAGTAAAATAAAGTACAACTCAAGTTCAGTGAGTTTGAAGCTGAAGGAGCTCCTCTCTAACTCAATCAGTTTTAATGATGTGGACCTGAACAAAGCAGGAAGTGAGACTCACACATAACTGTGTGATTTGTGGCCAGTGGCTCTAAAAATCACACATACGGACCTTTCAGCTGTTCGCCTGCTCCTCCGTCTCCAATATAAACGGATGAACTGTTGAAATGTCTGATCTCACCCTGCAGGTTCTGGGAGACGGCGTCCATCCTGCACGCTTCAGTAAACCGTCAGGCTGAGATCCTCTGCTGCTCGTCCAGCGTCCACACGGTCAACACAGAAGGACAGATCACGGAGGGACACATGGATGTGAAGAAGTAATCACCAGACAACCAGCACGATTCCTCCAGAGAAGAGAAGCACAGGAGGAACGTTACAGGCTGAACAAACACACCAACCACCGACACCAAAATTCTTCTGATACACATCTGACGATAAACACCTTTTTCTTTTCCACCCTGCCTGTGCTCGCTCTCTCTCTCTCTCTCTCTCTCTCTCTCTCACACACACACACACACACACACGTCACCTTCTCTGGCTCATCATGCACAATCTTTGCTCATGAACATACACATCCTGTTGCATATTGTGAGTCACGATTAAAGTGAAAATGGAGAAAATCTGAGCAGACAGGAACCTCATCGAGCCTCGCACACCGAGAACCCCACCGCAGCCAGGAAATCTGCACTTTCACAAAGTCAACCATCATAACTGTCTCAGGTTTAAAGGGGCAGATGGGAGGGTTTACCTGCAGGAGATCAGTACATGCACGTAGTTCAAGCACCTAAAAGAATATACATCAGTTTAAATGTGCACAATATTGAGAACATCTTCAGCTCACCGTCAGACAGCAGCTCAGCTTCCACGATGGCACAACTTCCTGCAGCTCCAAACTATACAAGTAAACAAACACCTTGTACAATCCCCACAAAAACAAACCAACAAAAATAACTAAACAACCTTCTCCCTTTAAAGATGTGTGATGATGTTGAATCTTTGATGGGATTAAACTGAAGACGAAACAATGGAGGCAAACAAAAGAGCATCACAGAGGTTAAAAGAACTTTATATGAGACTTTTACAAGTGGTTCATTTGAAGAGACATTAGTACTGTGGTAAAAGCACAGCCAGCGCAAGGCTGCTTAACTGACCTGTAACCAGCAGGGGGCTCCAAAAATGTTTTTATAGAAATCAAACATGACATGGTATATTTCAAGGTCACGGAAGAACCGTTTAGATCAGGTGAAAATTTATGATCTAAAACTCCTTGATTACAAGTCAAAGTCTTTGCGTTCAAAATGAAACTCAAAAGGCCTCGAACAGGTGGATTTTAAACACAAACACAGGCTGCTTTGTTATTACTGATCATTTTGCAGGAGTCTGTTACTGTCACAGTGAAGTCATCAGCAGGAGCTCAGTCATCAACACACTTATATTACCAGACAATACCCCGAAACTGTATTTTATTATCCAATGTGATTGTGTGTACTTTAATTTTTCTAAATGTGACATCATACAGATGTTTGTTTACGTGTGAGCTGACATTCGTCACGTTTTCTTTATACCATGAAGTGATTTTCAAATGCAGCTCATCAGTTATGGCTGAAAAATATCTTCATATTCAGAGGTCTTTTTCCCAATAAAGGCAAAGGTGAGATTAAGTTTTTGTGGATTACTTTCGTCGCTGACTAATCATTTATTCCAAGATGAATATGATTCACATGTTAGAGGAGGGAAACACTGGAAAAGGTTGGTGGTGTTGAACACAGCTGAAACACCTCACTGACGGAGGACAGGATTTGTTCTTCATCAGCTGTTCAGCGTCTCATCTTCAGGAATGAAATAACCTGAACCTGAACGTAGGAGTGAAACTAAATCCAAACCACCGAAACTCAGGTCGAAGCTACAAAAGTGAGCGAACACGGACCAACCCGGCCTACAGAAAGAAAATAAAAACCTGCAAGTCACACATAACAGACGGCTTCCAAAAGCATTCAAACTTGTATTAAAACAGTATTAAAAAAAAAAAACACACACACACAAGAAGGCTGTTTTGCTGTTATTACAGAATATTTACTAGTTTATGTTTTTAGATGAGTGCCAAACAGTCTGTCAGCAGATACTCAAAAACATCTTGTTCCTTTTACAGGTGAAACTACCTCCCACCGGTTTGAGAGGAGGACACGAGGAGACACTGAACGTAACCGACCGCAGAGAAGCACAGTGGCGACAACAAAATGGAATGGAAACCGTAAAACAGAATCAAAGCAGACAAGCATACAGAGGTGGGTGAGGTGAGGTGAGGTGAGGTGAGGGGGGTTGGGGGAGAGGAGGAGGACAGGCATGGACATGGAGCACCAAGAGCAGCACTGACATGTTAACCAGAGAAATGAAAACCTTGACGTCTCTTTTAACAAACATGTCTTCAAATTAACTATTTAAAAAGATTCAAAAGGTCCACAAGGATTTTTAATGTGTATTTACAATCACACGCCACCTGCCAAGGCTGGTTAGGGCTGATTATTATTGGGGGGTGGGGGGGTGGGTAGTGACATCGACTCACGGTCTGGTCTTCGTTCACTGTTCGATATAAACTGGGGTGGGAAACATTTCATGGAAAGAGGCAGAGCGAGTTTTATTACCCGGCAAAGCAATATTTGTCACTGCTGAATACTTGAGGTGAGATGATTGAGATGCATAGTCATAATTTCATATTGATTGAAGTGTTTGGAATGTTTTAAAATCACAACCTGCGATCGTTCATTTTCTGTGATGGCCTTCGAGTCCTTCGAAATGCGAGAAAGGAAGAGGAGGAACATCCATCCGTGATAGGTAAGAGAAAGAATTAAAAAATAAAAAAATCTAAATATAACTGGGAAACTAATTCAGCAGCTATTTCAACCCGTTAGTGATCACGGGCCGACCGGGAGCTGCTCTCGGTTCAGAACCGGGTCTGGTGCCGGCATCGTGGAGGTCTAACGAGTCGACTAGAAAACACCCGTTTGTCTGTCCTCCCGTCGACTCACTCCTCTTAAAGACTCAATGTACAAGGTGGACCGCGTGTCCACACACCAGGTCACGGAGGACCTGGTGTGTGGACACGCGGTCAGGTCATATGACTGAGAGGTAACTCAGCGGCAAATCAAAGTACCGTATACTACCTTGTTGTTAAGTAAATACACGTGTACATATATACATATATGAATGTATGTATGTGCATGTATCTGTACACACACACACGCGCGCGCGCGCGCACACACACACACACGCTTGGAATTTGCAAATATCAGCATTGTTGCATGAACAGCAAGCAGAAGAGCAAAATGTGAAGTTACATCAAATAATATATTCATATGTCAGCGTGATGGAGAGGATGAACTGCAGAGTGTGTGTGTGGGCGGAGACCGACACAGGATGTGGCTTTCAGGAGGAACAAGTAGCAAAATACAAAGAGTCTCATTCATAGGACATTCAAACTGAAAACTAGCATTAAGAGAGCCGTGGTGGACACGTCTGTCTAAGAGGGAGATGACACAGGTGTGTGTGCAGGAGGGTCTGCTATCTGTGTGTGTGTGTGTGTGTGTGTGTGACTCGTATAAATCAGTATGCAGGTTGATGTACATGGATGCTGTGTTTAGTATCTACATGCAGCCTCCCTTCTTTGTGCACGGGTATTTTCACCGCCCCCGTTTTTGAAGCCGTTTCGGGTCGAGGAGCGTCAGGTGAAGGCAGAGTAAGAGGAAATATTAACGTATATTTGCAGATTTGAGAGTCGTAGTCCGGCTACATGTGTGATGCAGTGTGTCGTGTTCACCGGTCCATCATGCTGAGGATCATCTCTGGTGTCAGGTCTCCGTTGGCAGCAGCTGCTGCTGTTTCCTCATTCACGGCCAGCTCAACAGTCTCCACCCCTTCCTCGTCTAGCCCCACCCCCTCCACAGTCAGGGCCACGCCCTGCTCCAGAGGAGTGGCGACAGCGGCGTCGCCCTCCTCCTTCTTCACGATGATGTTCTCCACGGCGCCAGTGCTCTCATCCTCCACCTGAATGATGGCGGTAGCTTCAAAACACACAAAGACGCACTTTAGCTCGGAACTCTGGGAATAAGAAAAAGTAAACACCTGATGCAGGTAACAACGGGACGTATCTGAAGTAGGGCAGCACAATTAATTGTAAACAAATCAGAATCTCTCTCTCGGGACATCAGCTACATCGAAACAAACGCTCCTACTATCCCTCAACCAATGACAACGCAGCGTTACATCACGTGATGCGGCGCGTCAGAAACCAGCAGCAAAGTAAACTGAGCGAGACACACGCTCAGAAAAATACTGTTTTAATGTTTTAAAAAGAGACTGAAGCAGTTTGTTTTTATGTTCAGTGACTCATTAAGTTTAAAACCCAGTTGATATGCAGGTATCACGACAGGTAACCTCGTCGCACCGCTCACAGCTGCAGGAAAACTGGGAGACTACCAGCTGTTCAAATATGATGTCATCTTCACCGATGATCATCTGAGGTCTGTACTTTGCAACATTTTGCTCTTGAACGTCAGCTGCTCTGATCTGTGTAACCCATCGTGTCGTGTTCTCACCAGCAGCAGTGGTTTTGGCCGCCACCCTGACCGACTTGCTGGGGGTCGGAGGCTTGGGGGCGTTCTTCGGGGGCCGACCTCGTTTCCTCTTGACCGGCGGCTCGTCGGGGGCCGGCACCGGGATGGCGGCAGGTGCCTGGTCCAGTTCCATGCTCTCCGGCTCCTCCTCCTCTTCCTGTAGCAGTGATGCCTCTTCCTCACCCTCACCCTCCTCCTCTTCCTCATCCAGTTCAGCGTGATCCTCCTCTGAATGACAAGAGACAGAGTACAGATGATCTGATTAGATTCCAGCTGGCACAGTATCATCGGCCTGCTCGTGCACAACGCCGACTTCTCACCGCTGTCGTCCTCGTCTCTCCTGCTCCTCATCTTCCTCTTTCTTCCTCTCCTCCCTTTCTTTGGGGCTGGAGCTCCATTCTCGGCCTCCTCCACCTCTCCGTTGCAGTTCTCAGAGTGGCGAGCCATGGTGTTCTACAAAGAAAGCACCGGTAGATGGTCAGTATCAGGAATTATCTGGTGTTGAACCACTCAGGACTTCGCTTCAGGTGTGTGACAGCTGGAGAGAAAAGCGTTCTCACCCTACGAGTGAAGGTCTTGCTACACTTGGGGCAGACGAAGGCAGTGGGCACGAAGTTGGGGTCGTGGTAGCGTTTGAAGTGCATGTCCAGGAGCTGCTTCTGCCTGAAGGTCTTCTCGCACTGGCTGCAGGCGTATGGTTTCTCTCCAGTGTGGGTCCTGCGATGCATCACCATGTGGCGCTCCTAGAAACAGCAGCATGGGACACGCATTCAATTAAATTGAATTACAGTTCTTCTACCAGCTAACAGGCTGAAGTAGGAAGATGACCACAGCAAACATAACTCAAGAGGAGCAGGAGTGGCTGTGGGGACACTTCATAACTCTTAATAATGAATTCATTAACATTTTAACCTTTTAAAATGCAAGGTCACTGTCTTGAGAGATCTTGAGTATTGAAATTAAATTGATAATTAGCTCAGAATACAGTAACTCCACATATCACAGGACGTTTGTGTATAAACAGACCTGGCGGCAGCAGTAGTCACACATGTCGCATTTGAATCTCTTCTCATTCTTGTGAGACTTCTGGTGCTGAATCAGAGCGTAGCGCTCGTGAAACACGGCGTCGCAGTACCGACACTTCTTCCCAGTCTCAATGAAGGAGTGCTGCTTACGGAGGTGGACACCTGGACAGGGAACGCAAATCAGGGGGGTGAAACCACACGGCACGGTAAACAACCTGTTTGTCTGGTATGTTTACACTCTGTGTGTGTGTGTGTGTGTGTGTGTGTGTGTGTGTGTGTGTGTGTGTGTGTGTGTGTGTGTGTGTGTGTGTGTGTGTGTGTGTGTTACCCAGGTCACTCTTGCGTGCGATGACAGTGTCACAGTGTGGACAGTGGAACTTGGCCACGTTCTCCGTGTGTTTCTGCAGAATGTGCATCTTCATGGTTCCACTCTGGGTGAAACGAGCGTGGCAGATGTAGCACTCGTACGGTTTCTCTCCTGTGAAGAATGTTGATCATATTTACTGTTCAATCTTCTTATTAACATTTCTAATCCAGCAGAAGTATAAAAGAATAGAAAAGAGACCTATTAAATAATAATGGGTCGGCGGTATGAAACACAAAGTATACATTTTGGCAAAAGTACTGATTTGAACAAAACTGTATCCATCAGTGAAGCCACATTTTTTCATTACAAGTACAAATGACGACTACTGAAAGTGATTATTTGGGGAGTTTAGCAAAAGGTTAATTCCTATTAATCTAAAATTCTAATACATTATTTTGTGAGTGAGGCTAAAAATAGCTTTCCAAATGAAAATAACCAAAATGAGTTTTTTCTATAATCAAACAAAAATAACGCTGCTAAAGTCTGATATCTCTGCAAGTGTGCTCCTTCAGTACTTCAACAAACACGTAGCAGAACAGTTGGTGTCAGTTGTACCTGAGTGTGTCCTCATGTGTCTCTTCAGCTTGTACGTGTCTCTGCTGGCGTAGCTGCACAGACTGCACTGGAACGGACGCTCGCCGGTGTGGGAGCGGATGTGGCGCTTTAGTTTGCTCACCTGCACAACAGTCACGCAGAGGGAACTTTTACATTTCATCTTTGGGAAAAAGCAAGAACATAAAAGCAGACGGGAGTTAATCTTACTTCCACACTGGCGTAGTCACACATGGAGCACTTGAAGGGTTTCTCGTGAGTATGTTTGTAGCGACGATGTCGGACCAGCTCTCCACTGGTCACGAAGGCCATGTCGCAGTCTGTGCACTTATGTGGACGAGTTCCTGCAGACACGCAACAAAGACGCATGGAAACTGTCCTTGCGTGCACGTGTTGTCTTCTGTCCCCTCTTAAAACTTACCAGCACACTTTCGGCCTCATATTTCTGTAAAGGTGTAGGTTGGTGAATACCTGTGTGTGTGTTGAGGTGGTTTCGTAGCAGAGTGACCGTCCTGAAGGCTCGTCCACACAGGTGACATTTGTGAGGTCTCTCGTCGGTGTGGCTCTTCATGTGCCGGTCCAAGTTGGAGCGTCGAGGGCAGGTGTAGCTGCACAGCTCGCACTGAAATGTCTTCTTCACTCCTACCACACAGCAACGACATCCACAGAGCTCACATTCAGTGACAGGGTTCAAATCCCACGAGACATGGTCTCGTGCAAAAAAACCAACGATGTAACACGTCAGGAAAAAAAATTCTACACTAAACGCTTCAAGCAGGTAAAATAAAAACTTTAATAAATGAATAGTCCTGTTCTGTAGAAAAGACTCTTTAGACATCGTTGTGATAGCTCTGAATACTGCACAGGTAAAATCACGAAAATAATGTGGTGTTGATAACTCTATTATTGGTACAATAATAACACTGATAATAACGTAGTGATAGTATTACGATGAGCCGTTTCTATGTAGTTTGGTGTTGTGGAAGAATCCTGTATCACATATAACACTGATATTGCTATTGTTGGAGGTATTACAAAATAATAATAATAATAATAATAATAATAGCTGTAATAATTGCTAATCATAAATGTTGACTAGCGTTAAGTTTTGTCATTACTTATGCTCCATATATAACACAAGTAAATAATTCATATTACTCTCTAAATGTTTTATGTAATGTTATTATTGGCATTTTGTAATTTTGTGTAAAATTCTCAGGAAGAATACGTGCGGTAATATAGCAGCAGCATGGGATCAAAACAAAGTAATTGATTGCATTGCACTGTGGGTAAAGCAATGTGCATTGTAAAAACATGTTGCCTGTTGCTTACCTACTTATATTTAGAGTGACTAGTGAATCCGGTGGAGAAAAATATGATTCATGCTGTAGTTTCTAAAAAATCAGTGTATTTTTTTTCCTTTTTCGAGCCAAAACCAACTATGAAATCAAACCTGATGGGGACATTTACATATTTGATCGTGTCATTCAAAGGCACCGTCTTACCCTTCTTCTTGATCTTGGTAGGTTTGGGTGGTTTCATGTTGCCGACCACCTTCTCAGCGTTGACCTCGGACAGAAGGCCCTCCTGCTGTTCCTCTTCAAAGTCATACACACTGACATCCATGTCTTTGTCTCCTTCAGCGTAACGCAGACGGCTCTTTTTACCCTGGACAAACAGGGAGGTCAATTCAGTTCAGTTCCAGAGAGCAGCGCCACATCTACAGGAACAAAGACAGATATCACCAACAAATATCTCACCTTTTTGCTCCTCTTGATGATTCCAGACGGGGGATGATAGTCCGGGTCTTTATTCCAGTTCGAGTCGTCATTTGGAGGCTGCATGGGCTCTTCCTCGCCTTCTTCCAGCAGCTGGTGTCCCACCTCTTCATCTTCCTCCTCTCCGGGGTGGACCTCCGCTCCCTCCTCCTGCTCCACTGTCTCCACCTCCCCATTCGCACCGACCTTAACTACCTGAACATCAAATGCATGGATTGTTTAGTCATTTCATCAGAACTGACATTGTGTGGAGTTTTCTTCTGGAGGTGCTGAAGTGGACAAAAGAAATGATATAAAACATCCCTAGCCAAACATATTTTGATCATTTGACCATTGGATTGAATGCGAATAGATTTTTGTAATGAAGTAGGCTACATGTCTGCGAGGGGTTTAAAACCACAATGTCATCCAGTTTATAATTGTAAAATGCAGTCGTGCATCAGTGTTGTACCTGAAAGCCCTCAGGCAGCGGCAGGGTGTGACAGATGACCGGGTCTCCGTCCTTTGGCATTGCGGTGGTGTCTACGAAGGTGCCCTGCTGCAGGGCCTCCACGGTGGTGGCAGAAACAGGCACCTGGACCAACTGCAGCTCCCCCAGGCCCAAAGCCGCTTGCTCCTCCATGTTTACCACCTGAGGACAGAGGTCAGCACACGTGTTTAGGGAGCATCTACTGTGGCCGATGAAAGACTTCAGAATGGATACCAAACATATGAGAATTGAACTTTTGAAAGGCCTGCACGTATCTTGTAAAGTCAACTTCCTTCTGACACCACAAAGAGATACAAGATGTTACGATATGAAATGGTTTACAGGAGCACCTACCTGCAGGGTGATGATCTGAGTCTGGTCCACTGTTGTCACAGTGGCTTGGTGAGCAGCACCCGCTACCCCTCCGACCACACCCACGGTGGTTGATGATCCCCCCACCGCAGGATCAATCACCTGTAAATCAGCTTCAATTTAATGGGCATATTGGGTGAAGCCTGACACTAGCAGCCATTTTGGAGTCTTGAGTTCTTGCAAATTTGATTTCTAAAACGAAAGTGACATTAGCACAAAGGGCTTCCTGCCTGTGCCGAGACCGGGCAACAAGTGAGTCACATCAAATAACAGATTCTTAAAATGACTGTACCTCCGTCTTCATCTGCAACAAGGTGGGATCCAGTGACTCCATCACCATCATTTCAACCCCTGCTCCGCCTTCCACACCGACCCCAGCCTCCATCAGCTGCTGCTGGGATTGGGAGACAGCTACCATTCCTTCCCCGTGACCTGAAACACAACATTGACCACATTCTCAAAACAAAAAACAACAACAACAACAACACCGTTTCTGCTTGCAACAGAAATCTGCACTACTATGTGAGATTTTTACAGTTCAATGGCGAGAAGATGAGTAAGAACCTTGCTCCAGGACGACTCCAGCTTGTCCCTCCACCACGCCCCCCGCCTCTGCAGCTTGCTGAAGGAGGTCGGCCACCATGGCGTCCTGGCTGTGAACGGCCTGGATGGACGGGAAGTCTTTGGTGGGGACGTCCACCACCCCTACACCATCGTTTGGCCCGCCGTCCATGCTGGGTAGGAACTGAGGGGTGGTGTTGTGGAAACAGACATTATGTAGCAGCGTTACATCACCTGCAGACATTTTAAACCCTCCACTAGAACCGGCTTTACTGAAAGACCGCCGTGACGATCGTTCTTTCAACTCAACACAAGACAGTGAACTAAATGGGGCCTTAAAAACAGCAGGGGAGAAGAAACTACCCAGGAACACGTCTCACTGTCATCAGACTGGACTGTACAACAGCATGCTACATTTCTAACTCGAGACATAAGAGTTGACCTTTGACCCAGACTGCATAGCATTCAAAGTTCCCATTCTTGTTGGAGCTGGGGAAGATTATTGTGATTGAAAAACACCATTTTAACTTTAATATATTCTACAAACAGTCACAGCTCTAATTCGCCATAACATAACCAACAGATCATCAAATAATTCCATATCATTGGCCATTAATAAATATGGAAGAAAAATACATAATTTCCAGGATTTTCTGTGAACAGAGTGATACAGCTGTAAACTTACTCAAACTTAACACTACTGCTGTTACCGCCAATAAAAGGGAAACATTGACTCGTAACATGTTTGCGACTGGGCTGCAGTCGGGATGGTGGCAGAACTGGTCCTCCCCTGTGCAGTGGAAAGCCCTGAGCTTTGCTTAACCAAAGTTGTGCTACCTGACTGTCTGTCCCTGCCAACCTGAGGGAGGGAAGAGGGACACGTTACACAGCTGCACTCAAACACAGACAAACTTCCTCTACACTCAGAAATAGTGACTTTAGCAGTCTTACACATCTCTGACGATGAGGACTATTCAATCCTGTTCACCTGAAGCGACAACTTGTTATTCTGTCTTTCCTGACGCTCTCTTCATGCGCAACTTCCTTTGGCAAATCGTTTATTATTATTTATGAATATGTTGCACTTGTGTTGATGGTCATTTTCAATTTGACTTATTTCAATATATTGAGACCATACAGGTCAGCGTGGTATTTCTTTGATCTTATTTACAACATCCACTATTTGAGTATTTTGATGGTTACAGTAAGTTAGAAACCTGAGTGTTTACATTTTCAAATATAACACTGTACTTTCCATTTCTTATTTCCACTGCTGTACCGAGACACCAAAACTGAGGCACATGTCAATGTTGCGTACTGTGACCACCTTAGTCCAAATGTTAAGGATAAAAAAAAAAAAAAAAAAAAAATTGAAGATATATGTAGCAAGATTGATTATTCAGGATAAATGTTTATATTATAAATATACAACCAACAAATAAATTGGCATCAGATTTTTAGGCTCCTAAATACCGATATCGGTACATGGCCTAAAAGTTAACTTTGAATATGTGCTTACATGTTTTATAAAAGCTGTTTTCCCCACTAATTGTAAGAGGCAAGACTTTATCAATAAAGCTTTATTGGCTGCTGATCGTTCTGATTATTTTAGTTTTTACATTTCGCAACTTCACCACATACTTTGAAACGACATGACATTCATATCTGAGCCGTTTCTGAGTGCCCAGAAGCTGCTGCAGCAAAATTACTTATTTTATTATTTATAATTCTTATTTTTGACCTCTCTATCTCTTTAACAAATTTATAATATTTACCATTTTCAATATGACCCAGGTTCGGATGAGGTCTTTCGTCACACTAACATGGAAAGTACCAAGTTAAGATGGACTCTTATTAGATACAATAATAATATGTACTCGAGATGGTGTCAAGTAGTTACTGTATTTACTCATTTAAAAGCATCATAGCAGCATTCTTGTTTACACAGAAAACAACTGTGGAAATGTGTGTATGATTAGTGACATAAAGTCTTGTTGATTTAAGCTTCCATGTCCTTCTGATGCTAAACGGGTGGAAACTGGAGAGGCTTCTGGTAAAGGCCTTCAGAGGAGCTTTGCCTCCTGGTACAAAAAAAAAAAAATCCCCACAAGCATGGCAAAGATACGAAGCGGGGCAGCTGTCGCCTGCCTGCACTGCATCTATCCAGCGGTATTTTTGTAGCTCTCCGAGCCGAGTCGTAGAGGGAGCTCTCTGCTGTAATATAGATCTGTGGCCATGAGGCTCTCGGTGGGCTCGAATAAGACAAGCGGGCGACGGGTGCAACAACAACTGACAACTCAGACCGCGTCGCGATGAGCCCCAAAAAACAGGAGAGAGGCGCACAACTCGAACAACGGAAGGTACCAGATTTAAGGAGAAGTTGACTCGTGTATTTGGCCTCGGAGACCTCCGAGGACGGCTTCTGTGAATGCCTCGTCATCCTCTTTGCCGCACTGGCCTCGTTACCGTTTCCGTGTTTGTGTTTGTGTGCTCAGCGACCAGGAAGGCGAACTAACTTTAATTTCAGTCTTCGGCGATTCACCGATTTCAATTCAGTCAAATTAAACAGCAACTCCGGCGCCTGCTCGGATCACTTTTTGGGGCTTTTTGTGGAGTTTTCCAGCCGCACTCAGGGCGTTGGGTGGGGAGGGCCTCGAGCTCGGCTAACCCCGCTAACCTTAAACGCTCACTAGCTGCCGCCTTCTTCCGATCAACGCTCCGTAATGAACCAGGAGCGGAGCACCGGCGGGATCAAACGCGACGACGGTCCGTCCGTCCGTGCGGCCCCGCGGCTGTTTCCGTGTGTGTGGAAACGTATTGCGTTTCGGCTCGCGTCCGTGAAGGCTCCCGTTAGCTGAGCGCAGTCACTTGAACGCGCCACTTCCATGTCTGTAAAGACGGGAAACAAAGAGGCGAGAAAATGGACGCCTCGGCCTCAGCCTCACCAAACCGACCCGGGACAAGCAACACATCCTCCGCTGTATGTTCACAGATACACGTGAAATACGGCTGGCCGTGTGTACATTTCTTCTAAGTTCGGTTATTTAAACGTATTTTGACGGGATTTTCGATAACGATAGAGGGAGACAAACACTCTCCGACGAGCTGCCCGGACCCAGAGCCCCATCGTGACACCTAGAGGCCGATTAAAGATCCTGCAAATTCCCCCTTATCAGAAAAGTAGTGGTACTTTACCTGTTTCAGTGTGTTTCTCCTCCCGTTTTACTCGGCCGGCAGCACGGAGTCAGTGCTACAAAGTTCACCCGGCTGGTAAAAAAATGCAGGCTTCTTCGCAGTTTGTTTTAATCCCTCTCCCGCTTTAGCAGAGTAGCTTCTGCCACAAAATGGCAGTTGGGCGCTCAGTGCGCCTGTGCGGCCGCTGGGGGGTGGTGTCGAAGCTGCTGCAGACACCCTGATTGGCCAGGAGGGGCGCCCCGTTGGAGTACATTGAAAGCCCATTTATCACAGTGGAGGCAATAGCGACGCCTTCAAAACCCTCGGACAGACGAGTTTCACTCGGGGAACAACTTCCATATTGTTAAAGTCTATAATGAAAGTATGTACAAGAAGTAGAACATTGTAAGAAATTATGTTCATTTAAAATAAAACGTTTGACCTGAAATGGCGTGCGTGCATCCGTTTTATGTCATGGCAAATTAAATAAAAGGTTCTGTGATTTGTGGCTGACACTGTAGAATCTGACATGGAATAATGTCACACCAATCTTGCAGGCATTTTTATTTGAGGTAAACAATGATGAGGGGAAATTAAAATCCATAGATACTATTTTTCATTTTCTTTTGAAAACTTTACATTAGTTTGAATATACAGTACTATATTTCTATCAACTATTAATCAGTGCATGAACAGCTTGACTTAAGTCATCATTCTCATGATTTACCAGCACATTTGAGCTGAGGCAGATATTCTCTGCTTTCAGTATGGCTTCTGAACTTTCATATGCCCTGCAGGCATTATATATTATACCCTCTGCACTCTGGGTTAAATCTTACTGTAAAAATAATCAGTGCAATTTTATCTAAAAACTTCTAGAACTTTCAGAAAGTGCAGGAAAGGTCTCAGCCAGAATACCTGTGTGTTATTTGCACGTGTGTGAGCAGCTCATAGCATAATCAACAAAGTCAAAGGCACATGGGTCAATCTTTGAACACATTTTTAATAGTTATATTTGACACAAGAATGCCTGAAAATATATATTAGAAAAGGGAAAAAAAAAAAACATTGTTTCCAATGCTGCACAATTTATCAAGCCAGTGGAAAAAAATATATTCTGTGATACAGTGTTTTTTTTTTCACTGCTTCACACTCTTTAATAAAGGATCTCGTCTACGTCTCATTGCATCTCTGTTACTGTCAAACCTCGAGGCACTTAAACACTGCGAGATGCTTCATGGATGCAGAGGTATAGCTGCAGAAACCTGCTGTCCTATAGAAACTAACAGTGGCAAATACATTGAATACAGTGGTGGCCTCCATATATACAAACAGTGAGTTCCCTCGTGACGTCGGTCCTATGATATGATTCCAGTGACTCTGCATCCTGTCGCTCATCGTATGCTGTGTTACAGAACTAAACATCCAAACTGAACACAATATACAAATGGTTGTCTGTTCAGCTCTCTAGCAGCTGCAAAAATATCACACAACAGTACATTAATATTCATTATTGCCTTCAATAAATATACATTTCAGATGCATAACAGAGGATTAGCACAAAGTGAAAAATAAAGCAACTCTTTGCCGAGATGAATCCCTGAGGACTAAAATCAGAGATTAAGCTCAGAGGTCATCGAGGAAAAAAAGGTCAGATAAACCGATTTAAACTATTTCTGACATGAATCTGTGAACTGAATTCAATCTGAGCCGTTTCCGCCACCCTCAGACACAGTGTATGTTTTCAGCCATGTTCTAATCCTCTGCAGAGATTGCAAGCACAGTCACCACCGATTTGGTTTCCAGAACGGTCGAAGAAGTAGCTTCTCAACACACTTTGGTGCCGCTAAAAACAGTGAAGTTACTTTAAGAGAAGTGAACAGGTTTGGCACATTGTTACATCAGGAAGCGTCATCCTTCCTGTTTGAAGACTACAGTTGTGCCCCATCTGCATACTCTCTAGTAATTCAAACTGCTTTCTGTTAGTGGCTTCTTCACACATCAGAAAAAAAGAATAATAAAGTGAGGTATAGTTAAAACCTGCCTGACTAAAAGTACTACGTTTAGTATGATTTTGATGAAGCAGTTGAGGACAGCGGGATGAGACAGCAGGGCTGTAGCCGAGCTGCAGGCTCTGTGAGGCTGCACGAAGGCACGGCAGCGTTTTGGAGCTGAATGCTAACAGTAGCTTCTTAACATGATCACAATTACAACGACAGCATGCTGATATTTAGTCACGTTTAACAACTTATTTCATCGTTTGTGTTTTGTAACATTTGCTAAATACAAATTCCAGTTGACGGGAACGACTTTATGACTTTATGAGCCAGTTGAAGGCTGAAATGTCGACCCGACGATGGCACCAGAAGAAAAAGTCACCTCACTTTGTTCATCCTGAACCACGTTTTATGGCTCTATCACTGTGAGCTGTTTCATCTCAGACCAAACGAGGAGACGGACCATCACTAGAGCCCCCTCCTTTAGAGTGCTTTTCAATGACCTCCTGTCAGCATTAACACATCAGGTCTTCATCTTAGTATTAGTATACAGTATGAGACTGGGACACGTCGATAAACTATCAAAACACTGGACATTTTGGCAACTTCACTGACATTAATCAAACTGTTGATAACTTGTCGGATTATGAAGTAAACAACGCCTCAATACTTCTTTACAAATATTAACAAGTGCTTCTGCACATTTCTAACCATTTACTAAAAAACACATTTCTTAACTTGATAATGCACATTTTTGAGTGTGCTCAGTCATAATATCAGGTTACTTTTGTCTTATTGTTGTTGGAGACGTACTACTATGATCCTTTTTTTCAAGCAGTTGCCACTGCTTGAAGGGGAAAAATTAAATCTAAACTCCAAACTGTGCTTTAAAGTAGAATCAAACTGCAACCACAAAATGAAAAAGGTGATATTATCCCTTAACTATTACTTAGTATCTCATTATTAGGAGAAAATTAGAAAACTAATCACATAATAATGAAATTCTATTTAATAATTATGAGAAAGCTACTTTGTAATAAGAAGTCACATCTCATAACTGCAGCTCACACAATGAATTATACAAGATACTCATCTGGCAATTAAAAAATACTAAGTCAGTTATAAAATATGAATCTTGTTTTTTTTATGTTGAATGTGCTTCCTTTGGAAAATGGCCAGCAGAATTATTATTTCAATGTTAACTAGTAAATGGTACAAACATGCAGAAACACATGTATGGCCCTTTAAGGATTTATGATCTCATGTCTGGGGGCAATTTACTCAAAATTCACTCAAGTTCTATTATAATAATTCCTGTTCAAATATTTAAGTATACTAACAGTTAAAGGATGTATTTTTCAAACCAGACTTCTTCGATGTGTCACGGTTTGTTTGATATTAATGTGAATTTAAAGTGAAGACCTGGATGGATGCAAATATTCAGCGACTGCTAACAAAATGCTGCCATTTACAGCAGATATGTCAGTGGAACAAAAAACAAAGAATACTTTGACAAATTAAGACTGTGCTCTGGTAAAACAATTTAAAATCATAAAATATCGTGTTCCATAGGCATAGTTATTTTATATATAGTTCCATAAGAATAAAATACAAATGAGAATCGTAAAGAGTAATGGCACTGAAGTGCTTCAATCATTCTCTGTGCAGAAGCAGCTGAAGTTATTTAGTCTCTAACTACACTACGAGTTCTTTTTGCTTTTCTTTCTTTTTCATCTGCTGCCGAAATATCGACAACATTAAATATATAAAGGCCTGTGAGACTGAGTGAGAAGCTTTCATTGTATCTTCTGAATTAAAAAAAAAAAAACATTTCACAGTTAATAAGCCAGGAGGAGAAGTAGAAAAGCAGATATTATTTCTTTGTTGTCTGTCAGTGTGAACCGACCACAGCTGTCTGAGCTGCTCGGTCGACGTCAGCCACGATGTCACAGGTTCAAGGTGACCCGATGATACTCCGACAGATCCAACCTATCTTACTGCCATTACGTTAACCAGTACACTCCTCCACATCCAGATGTTACTGCTCCACTCTGTGATGCAACATGCATAAAATTCAGCTAAGTGGGAACACAAACTCATGTGCACTCCAAAATAAACGTCAAGATTTGTATTTGTATTTTCTTTGTGTACTTCTTTATGGATCACACTATATAAATAAAGTCGAGTTGAATTGAAAGAGTGCAGAAACTAAAGAGGTCTTTGCTGCCAACATCTCGTATTTACCCTGTAACTTAAAGAGTTCACAGCCTTAATAATCCACTGACTGTTCAAATATTAAAAAAATAAAAGTTGACTTCCTGTATTAGACAGGCTGCAGTAACTGAGTTTGGTGTCAGTCTTTAGTTTCTCCTCTAAACACTACACTTTAAATTGTCTTTCATAAGTGCTTATTTTCCATCACGCGTCTTTGAAACAATAGAGTGTGCAGGCAAGTACGTCATGCAGACAGATTTTAAACTCTTTTTTTTTTTTTTTAAGATTTTTTAGCAGAAAATGCAACATTAAGGCAGATTTACAAACGACAGCATGAGGAGTGCTGAATGAGCACGGGGTCAACAAGTCAACAAGCCCAAGGAGAGTCAGGAGAATCAAACCGTCTACAGCGATTCGTGTTCAGTTTTCAGGCGTGTCACCTCGCAGAAGGAGCTGTACATCTGGAGCAAGAAACCAGAGAAGGAGTTTGATGTAATGGTCGGGGAAGCATTACTGTGGAGAAGGGTGTATTTACTGTGTGCATGCTGACTGGTTCATCATGTGACCAGAATAAAGCAAACTCTAAATATACTTTGATACATATATTTAAAAAAAAAAAAAAAATCCATTTGACCCGGACATCCCTCATCAATCACTGAGTATTGAGCACAGGTTTGATAATGTGGTGAGATTGTAGCTTACTAACTTTAAATATTTTCCCCAGTGTAAAGTTTTTTTGGGTTGTTTTGCACCCTCTGACAGTGTGTATATACTGTTTATCATATATTAGGTTCATCTTTGTACATTTTTGTTGTACTGGCGGCGAAGAAAAAAACAGCATACCGGATATTCTCCTGACATCGTGTCATGTTAAAGCACTGCAAAAACACAACAGATTCATATTGTGTTGCTGACTTTGTAGTTTTGTGTGTGTGTGTGTGTGTGTGTGTGTGTGTGTGTGTGTGTGTGTGTGTGTGTGTGTGTGTGTGTGTGTGTGTGTGTGTGCGTGTGCATGTATGTTAGAAAGCTGTGCTGGCCATGCTTCCCGGAGAGAAGAGTCTCGGTATGGTGTCCTGAGACGTCTCCACGTGGCGGTGGGCCATCTTCCCCTCCTCGCCTGCTCCGCACGGTGAACGGAAGAACGACAACATGGAGGAAGTGAGTGAGTGACAGAATGGATGAATTATGGAAAACATGACATCTGGCAGAAAGCAAGAAAGAATTGTGCATATTTCTTATTTCTGCCTTAATTATCTTCTTGTATGACAAATATATGAATGAAATGAATTGATGAAACAAAAAAACTTTGTCAGTCACCACAGTTAGAGGTTACAATAAACAGGTCTTATACACAGTGTAATCAATATAAGAAACATTGTGTTGGTACATTAATAAAGTCTGAATCAACCCCACCAGAGTCAACAAGTTGTTTTTCTACATGCATCTGATTTCCACAGTTTTGGTCAACATCACTATCAGTTAATGCATTTTATCTGTTCTTATGCATAATATTTATCTTCTATATTTTGAAAAGTTCCTTTATATATAGAACTGCATGTCATTTTCTTGCTGTAAAGAACTTTGACCTGTGTTTCTTGTATGAAAGGTGCTATAAAACTAAAGTTTATTATTATTATTATATTAAGAGAACATATTGTCACTAACATCAGGCGGTCGTTCCTGGATTTTACTGCGTTCTCTTTGGGATTTTATGTGATTTCTTTTTATGAGAAAATTGCAGATTTTTTGAGAAAATTGCAAAATGAAGATTTTTTTTTTTAAAAACTACTACCTGATAAAAGACATGCCATGTATAATCACTTCCTATTATAATAATAAACATGCTGCACATCATAGTTTTCAACTTTGTGAAAGTAAACTTTGTGATAAACTTATAGTTATGATTATTCCTTTGTTAGCTACTGATTCATGTCTGAAGTGATGGGTTGCTGTGCTTGAAGTCAGACTCTCTCCTTTGGTGTGTGTTTTAAAGCTCAACCCAGATCAGTATAATATTTGAACTTGGGTTAAAGGTTAAAGGTTGTAAATTCAGTACAATACACATGTTGCAAGAAATGAGTTGCTTTGTGTGATTTCTGTTTCATAATCATATCTACGTGGTTGGGAAAATGATGTGCTGTGTATATCTGACAAATGGAAACGAAGCTCTGAAGTCTCTGTTCAGTCTAAAAATGAGACTGCATTCAGGAAATATTGTCTCCGATGCAACATAAATATATTTCCTTTGCGACGACAGCAGGTGTTTGTGTTTTCCTTTAAGAGCCGAGAACCAAGCAGCTTTTTCACAGCAACTGAGTCATAAAAGCTGCTGTACACACAGTTGGTGACTATACATTTAAAATAAATTTGGCTGCATCTGCTGTAAAAATAAGGGCATAAATAATGTGAATTCAACAAATACTATATGCATAAAAAGCTGGGAGGCTATAATTCGACACATCCTGTCTGATTAGACTGATGCAGGGAGGTGTGATGAGCGGTGGCCTGATTCTCATGAGGCCACATTTCCCAGAAACCCTGTCACTTCCTGTTTGGTGTTTATTTTTGACCAGCATGTGGTTGAAGCTGCAGGTTGAAGAGCTGCTGGCTGTAAATGAGAAGTTTTTTTGTTGATGAAGCCCGTTTTGTTTAGGAAGTCTAACTTTTTGTGCTGTAATGAATCCAGCAGAGTTTACAGTGAGAATCCCCCTAAAACACTTTGTGACTTATAATTTATCTTAAATTAAGATAATTTATCTTATCTATAATTTATTTATATTAAATTGGTTTATTAATTATTTTTGAATTAATTTTATAACCTAAAGGCAATGACCCAAAGTGTGCAGTCACCAGAGCAGCGCCTCCTAATTATTTTTTCTGCATTCATGACTGTCTCGTTAAGATGCATTACCGTATTTCTAACCATCTTTGTTTTACTCGGATTGTCTTTTATTTTAAAATCATTTTGATAAATGTGGAATCATAATGTCAGAGCTATCACAACTGACAGATAAAATGCAGTGAAACAAACAAACAAACAAACAGCACGCAGGCGGAAGACTTCCTCTAAAGAAGACATCTGATGCAGAACAGACTGAGTCTTCCACCTGCAGACTGCTGCTTTTGTGCAGGAAATGTGTCGTCTAACGGATATATTCTCAGTAAACATGAAGGTTTTTATTACCGAGCACGAGCAGCGTTTGTTTGGCAGCATCTCGAACTTCCTCCTTGTCCGTCCGACAGAGATACACTAACTGATCGATGCTTTCTTTGGCCTGGAACGACAAAGATGGAACACTGAGGTCAGTGGGACGAAAGACAAACAAACACGCTGCCGACAGTCGGCTGTTTCGATGCGACAGAAATCGGATCGCTGCTGTGACTCGCTGTTTTACCACAGTGGAAGAAGTTTGGACGGGAGGACAAACTTTACCTTGAGACAAGCTAACGCTTTGCATCCACACACTCTGGTGTCCATGTTTTCGTCTTCCAGCAGCTCCAGACAGCTGACCAAAGCCTGAGGAGGAGGAGGAGGATATACATATCATACAAATAATAATAATGAAAACTTTATTTGTATTGCACCCTTCATACAATAAATGCAGCTCAAAGTGCTTTACAGCAAGATAATTATTATGAAGCTTTGTTCTGCTGTTTATACTGCTGTGATGTGTGTGTGTGCACATGCATGCATGTGTGACACTAATGCCTCATGATCAGAGCCTAATCAATAATATCAACCTGTTCTAAGCCTGATATTATGTCATGTCAATAAAAACAAGAAAATGTAGTGCGTCCTTTTACAGTGTAAAACGTCAAACTGACTAAATATTCTGGTCATAAGTAGATCACAGATTATTTATTCATTCCAAAATATATAAATATCATCAATGTGCTCGTCAAGACAGGTTCCTCTTTATAAATAAGAACACATCTTTTTAATTAATACAGAATTATGACATTCTCACCATCTTAAAATTGTTAAAATAAAGACAATTCAGTCATTCATTATTCACAAAATATCCGTAGTAATCTTGAGTTGGATCTCTGAGTGTTTGATGCAGACAGCGTCCTCTCACCTGCTCCCTCTGTCTGGGCTGAGCCGCCAGGCCTCTCAGCACTGAGCTGGCGGAGGCCGACACTTTTCCCCGCGGATCTTTCAGTAATTTGACCACAGCATGAAGTCCTTCTCTCCGCAGGCCGCTCTCTGCAGGACGGCGCAGCGCCTGGACGATCGTGTCCTGGTCACATGACGCCAGGTTCTGGACCAACCACACTGGAGGAGGGAGGTCGGTTCTGATTAGCACTGATCAGTCATTTCACTTTAGTTCTGTGTGTGTGTGTGTGTGTGTGTGTGTGCGTGCGTGTGTGCGTGCGTGCATGTGTGTGTGTGTGTGTGTGTGTGTGTGTGTACCCTCTTCTGCCAGCTCAGCGATGTGTGTCTCCATGTCACAGACGGCGTTGGACTCCAAATAGCTCCACAGCTGGAACAATGTCACCGTGACGCTGTCTCTGTTGCTGCCTCGCCGTGGCAACCGCTGATCCACCACGCGCTCAATCAGACACAGGAACACTGGACAAACACACGAGTGTTATCATGGCACACACACACTGCCACAAATGCACGCGCGCGCGCACACACACACACACACACACACACACACACACACACACACACACACACACACACACACACACACACACACACACACACACACACACACACACACACACACACACACACAGGGATGCTGCTGTACCTGTGTCTGCCTTGTCAGGCAGCAGGCTGGAGTAGATTTCGGACAGTGTAACCAGGAAGCTCTCAGCGGAGACACTGTACACACTGCCCTGTCCCACACACTGTTGCCATAGTGACACAACACCCGGACACAGGCCCAGCTGTGGTATCACTGCAGCAGAGAGGCAATAAGACACAGTCAGGAGAAAGGAAGGAGAGAAGCTGTTTTTTATATTTGAAGAAGGAGTCATCTCTTAAACTAAATTTCCACTTACTAGTTTTTTCTTAGATAATTGTGTTGTTGAAAATTAAGAAAAAAAAGGGAACTTCTTAAGCATAATTGCTTCTTCCACATAGTTTAATGTACAAAGGAACATCTACACATCCGTTATCTGTACCAGCATCATCCTGAACAGGGTCAGAGGAGCTGCAGCTGAAAGTGCATCAGAGGACCAACACAGAAAGACAGACAACTGTTCACGCTCACATTCAGACCTACGGACAATTTAGAATCGCAAATTAACAAGCATGTCTTTGGATGTCAGCACAGGGGAAATGTAAACTCCACACAGAGGCTCGGCAGGTTCAAACCCACAACCTTCCTGCTGTGAGGCGACGTGATGCCAACAAAAGAAACATACACCACCTTTAAAGACTGATGCTGTGTTCCAGATGTTGTTCTTGTGTTCCAGATGTTGTTCTTGGGTTCCAGATGTTGTACTTGTGTACTAACTCTCTCTACTCTGAGTGCATAAGTGTGTTCACACTGTCAGTACAGAAACATCAGAACACTACAAGTACCAGGATGAAGCACTCAGAAAGGTCCAGAAAGTGTGAAACTCTGGACACGTTCCACCCTAAACAGGCGCCATCTTGGCTCTGTACAGGAAGGGGGCGGGGCCATAAAGGATTTTCAAATTAAGTGTCTGAGGAAGCTGCAGCTGTTCCTGAACACTAAAGTGTTTCTTTTTCTCTGCTGCTGCTGGACAGAAGGATCAGTGTGTTTATTGAGTGTTAAACAGAGGACACAAAAACACGTTGATTTCTGGGTAAAATAATTAAAGCTGCAGATATGTTGGAGGGTGATGTGGTCACATGATGAGGTCATTTCCGGTCAGTGAAGAACAGACGTGTGTGACTTGAAACAACTCTACTCTGTTAAAGTTCCTGAACGACACAAGTAAGAGTCCTGACTCTGAGCTCTACTTGTTAGAGTACTGAGGGAAGTAGTCATCTGGAACACAGCATGAGACGTGACAGCCACAGAAACACGAACATCCAGTCTTCATCACACACCTTACAACCACATTCAAACTGTCTGGTAATCTTCTTTAACATGAGATGAAAACTTTCAAAAATATTTTGTGACGATTTAGTTTTCACTCAAAAACAGGGCAGCTTCAGTGTGTCTTGTTTTTAGCCTGAAATTTATTTTTGTGTCGCATGATTTGTCATTCTGAAGTGGTGCTGCAGCAATATGACGATTAAAAATGAACTCGGGTAGTTTTTTGTTTTACTGTTTCTGGGCAACCTGGACACGTTGAGGAAAAAGCAAGTGGAGACGGTGTTTTAGTGTTTCCATTCGTCGCCTGCAGTCGGTGGAACGTGTCCTCTGTGAAGCTCAGACAGGTGTGCGAGTACCTTCGGCCGCCTGTCGGAGGCGCTGTGGGTTGTCCTTGGTGATGCGTCGGATGATCTCGAAGACTCGAGCGTCTCTCAGCAGTCTGTCTAAAGCGTAAATCTCTCCACACCGCAGAGGACCGAACATACCCAGACGCTGCACACACAACACACACATCACTTTACACCAGTCAGGTACGTTAGTGCAGTCAGCATGTGGTCTGCCACTAATAACATGGCCACGATGCAGGCGGATTAAGTGAAAGGGATGTTTACCTACTACAACATGTAGAGCTACAGTAAAGACTGAAAACAGCTGCTCCTGCTTCGTGTTGTATTTCAACACACTACGTTTCAATAATGTAGAGAAAAACGATCAAAACTACCACAAACTTTATAACAATTAAAACTGTATTAACAAATCAACTAAGCTGGAAATCAATATAAATATTATAATTTGTATAGATATGCAGTAAGACATATTATGCTGCTAATTCCCTTAACCTCGATTCATCTCTATGGTGTCCAAGAGAGAGCTACCATAGCAACCGCCTCTGCTAAACTGGACAGACTCAACTGAAGGTGATAATGTTGCATGTGCAGTGTGGCAGCTAGAGGGCGCTCTCTGCGCGTCTCCTACCAGCAGCTGTGCGCTGCAGTTCTTCAGGTGGACCACCAGGGAGCGGTCCAGAGTGGCGCAGCCTGTGGTGAGAGGTGAGGTGGGGGAGGAGTGGCTGTCCCAGCCTCTGTCCTGCAGAGGCCTGCGCACGCACGCACGCACGCACACGCACACACACACACACACACACACACACACACACACACACACACACACACACACACACACACACACACACACACACACACACACACACACACAGGGAGGATTCTGTTAACGAGGACGGATATTCAGCAGAGAAATCAGATGAACTTGTTCTTTTGTCCCTTCGTGGAAAAATGGGCTTCAAGATTGAGACAACAGGCAACACATGACCAACAACCAAACAATAATAAATACCAGTACAGAGGTGGTGAAAATAATTCAATTACTCCCTGGAGGTTTTACACCTCCATGAACCACTCAGGTTGTAGTTCACATGCAGTTCATGTTTGTGATACATTTGTAGGTTTCTTCAAGGTGTTCCTGAAATATCGCATTCACAGTGGGAAACGGATATAAACTCATGGTGACCTTTGACCTTTGACCACCAAAATCTCGCCAGTTCATCATTGAGTCATATTGAACATTCATGAGACATTTGAAGAAATTGAAGAACATGAGATATCAGGTCAGGACCAAGCCAGCGCGCACGACGGCACGATCAGTCTGTCGACTTCACTTTAAGTTGTTTTTATTATTATTATTATTTATTATTTATTATTATTTTTAGTTTAAGAATCTACAAAGTGACAAAAACTGTTAAATCGTTTCAAGTGTCATTAACATTCAGATGAGCTGATATTAGAGATTCAAAGAAAACAGTTTGTAAACTTCAGAGAGAAAGTGGCTGTTCAAACCAGCTCACAGCTGTTTACTACACATCTCCACTAGATGGCAGCAACGGACCACAGCACGAACGAGATTCTTCAACAGAGCAGCTCCTTGTTAGTTGAGGTTTGTTATTTCCACTCCTAATGATGAAGAGCGAATCTTTTCCAGCGTATCATAGCCACCATAAATAAATAAATCAGCACTGACCTGGCGTTTCTACTCCTCCTCCCCCCTTTCTCGTCTTCCTCCTCTTCCTCCCAGTCGGATGTGTTGAGGAAGTCGAAGCTGCCCAGAGCGGTTTCCACGGTGAGGCTGACCACGCTGGGGGAACGGCTGTGGCTGCCTCCCTACACACACACACACACACACACACACACACACACACACACACACACACACACACACACACACACACACACACACACACACACACAATTAGTGGAGTTGAACATTATATGTAATATTAAAAATGTCAGTGTCCCACTTGTTAAATACAGACGGGGTGTGTTACGCTCTAATGATCCGGGTCTGTTAAAATGAAGAAACAGACTTGAAGACCCGAATCTATAAAGCAACAGAACTTTTCCTGGAGTACCGTTTCAGGACTCTGCCCACCTCCTGTTTCTCACCTTCAGAGTGACCTGCAGCAGCTTCAGCTCTTGTTCCAGCAGCTGTAACTCAGGGAACTGTCCTCTGTAGTCGTCCAGAGAGGAAACCACTGTTCCTAGAGCGTCCTCCAGCCCGCTGTCCACCGGCCCGCTGTCCCCCAGCCCTTCCCCCTCTCTAGACACGTCTTCCTCCACGGGCACCCGCCGGGCGACATACATCACGTCCCCGCTCTCTGGGAGGATGCTGCACTCCAGGTGGGGGTACGTGTTCGTCTGTGATGGAGTGTCCACTCCTTCAGTCCTGGGGGAGGACGATGTGAGGACAGAGCAGGACGTGTCCTGTTGCTCCCTGATTAAGTTTGGATCGGTGACATCATCGGCTGTTGTGTTTTCCTCTACGACACATAGCTCCTTCGGTGACATGCTGCCGTCGGCGGCGGCCGAGCTGGGCGACTCGGGGGTTCTGCCGGGCATCTCCATTTCGATGTCATTGATGGAGATCCCGGAGGCCAGAGACATCACCTCCCCCGATTCACCGGCGGACCGGTCTGCCAGCACGACACCGTCGGCGCTGCTCTCGCTGATGTGGCTCAGAGAGCGTGAGTACCGCCGGGACGTGCTGCTGTTGGTCGTCGCCACATCCACCGTTGCTACGGGAGACCGTTTCCCTGCATTCTCTTCCTCACCGTCAGGTCTCGTAATCACAGAGGTCGTCCTTTTCTCTTCATCTCTGTAAATCAGTTCATATATCAGTTAATGTAATTGTTGACAGAGCAAAATAAACTAGTCATGTTATTTCATCTGTTTCTATGTGGAAATGTCACCAGTAATCATCTACGACAATGTAGAGTAGAGTTCAGCTAGAATTACTGCCTAGCGGTTGTATGTCTCCGCTAACATCTCAAGTTGTAGTTTACATGCATATCTGTCCAAATCCATATGGACAGAACTCAGTGACCTTGACCTTTGACCCCCGTATCCTAATCAGTTTATCCTTGAGTGAAGGTTTGTGCCAAATTTCTAGAAATTTCAGGCCTTTCTAAGATATGGTGTTCACAATGGAAAACGGAGGTAAACTCACAGGGACCTTTGACCACCAAAATGTAATCAGGTCATCCTCGAGTCAAAGTGAATGTTTGTGCCATTCAAGAAGTTCTTGCAAAGCTTATTTGAGATATTGTGTTCACAAGAATGGACAGGAGGACATATGAACCTTGACCTTTGACTACCAAAATCTATACACCTCATCCTTGCATCCAAGTGAACGTTTCTGCCAAATTTGAAGACGGTCCCTCGAGGTGTTCCTGAGGTATCGTCTTCAATTAAATGGGAGAAAATGAGGTCGCGGTGCCCTTAACCTTTGACCTCCAAAATCGTATCTGGTCATCGTTGGCACCAAGTGAATGTTCCTTTTAACTCTAATCAGTTCATCCCTGAGGCCAAGAGAACGATTGTGCCACATTTGAAAATGTTCCAACCAGGCGTTCCCAAGATATCATGTTTATGGGAATACGTGTGGAATTGGGGTCACACTGACCTTGATCTTTGCCCCCCAAAGTGTTTTATGGTCTATGGTCTGTACTTGTATAGTGCTTTATCACCTTTCGGTCTCAAAGTGCTTTAACATGGTTTTCCATTCACCCACTAATGAGACAGGTCACCATGCAGGGTGCTGTCATCAGGGGAACATTCACACACCGATGGTTCACCATCAGGGGAACATTCACACACCGATGGTACACCATCAGGAGAACATTCACACACCGATGGTACACCATCGGGAGAACATTCGCACACCGATGGTACACCATCGGGAGCAGCTTTGGGTTCAGTGTCTTGCTCAGAGGTGCTTGGGCATGTGGACAGGAGGAGCGGGGGATTGAACCACCAACCTTCCGATTGGTGTACAGCCCACTCTACCGACTGAGCCACAGCCTCCCCCCTATATTCAGTTCCTCCCATGGTATCAAGTGAATGTTTGTGCCAAGTTTGAACAACTTCTCTCGAAGCTTTCTTGAATTATCGCGTTAACGAGAAGCGGACGGACGTACAGACGGACAAACACACGATGCCTCCGGAGGAATCAGACGGTACCTGCGGCTCTCCGCCGGCTGGCCTGGGACGTCGGGAACCTCAGTGACGGTGCCGACTATGTGATTAGAGTTTGGACTTGAGGAGGAGGAGGAGTCTTTGGGGCAAAGCGAAATGTCGGGCCGTGCGGCGTAACTTCCTGTTCCAGCTGGCTGGATGTCTGGAGTCACCACCACTGTCTGGAGAGGAGGACGAGGACACACCGGGTCACGGCCAGGTTCACTCACAACACACGACCGACACAGAAAACACCTTCTGGGCTCATTTCAGACAAATACAGGGAAAAAAAAAAAAAGTCTGGGGTGGGCGGGGGAGAAAACATCATCATCTTCATCATCATCCTCCTCCTCCTCCTAGCAGCACCAGCCTCCAGATCATAAACCCTGCCAGATGTGCGTCACCTTGTGATGTGTGGAGTTGCGGAGGCCTTGCGCAGACAGCTGCGGGCTCGACGAGTCATCGGAGGATTCAGAGGAGTTGGACCACGCCGTCCCGTTCTCGCGCAGCATGTTCTACCAGAGAAGATCACAGTTTACAGAGATGGACTGATGGAGGTTTAATAGAGACAGAGATCCAGGAAGCTGAACACAGTCGCTGCACCAACAACTCATTCCTGCACAACAACACACTAAAACCATCAAACCTGCTTCTGCAGGAAAGCAAGAAAAAAAAGAAAAAAAAGAATGAATAGTTATCTTTATTTTATCCTAATTTTATTTTATATGTTTGTATTTCATCTTAATCTCATTTTTTTTTGTATTTGATCTTAATCTTATTTTTTTTTAATCTTACCCTGTATCTTGATCTTATCAACGAGTCTTTGTAGCTTATTTCCCAAAATATGAACTTCTCCTTTCAGGCACTAATCATTTCTATGGTGATCCATATTTCCATAAAACATTTGACTTCATTGATCACACACACTATATGAGACACATTAAGTCTGGAAGTGACTGGAACACATCTCAACACATCTTTCCCATTTAGCCTGCCTGATAATACCTCTTTCCATGTAATGTTGTTTAATACTCACCAACAGTAGCAATATGTAGTTTTGGTATCGACTGTATCAGAGAGATGGTTTAACATCTATTTCTGTATTGTGTTCCATTACTAAAAAGTTTACCATCTAATTACTATTTTAAATTGGAGTGAATGTGAGTGATTGTGTGTCTTTCTGTGTTTGACCCGTGATGGACCGGCGACCCGTCCGCGGTCGGCAGCGATCGACCTCAGCTGATATTATTTATGATAATCTGTTCAACTCGATCACTGACAGCTCTTGAATGTTTCGAGCTGAGATACACGATCCTTGATTATGTTCATGAAGTTAAAAGATCAAGAGTTCGACGTGGCTTCGTTCTTTTTCTGCTCCGCTTCAGTGATCACATACAGGGAACGATGCACAAGAACAAGCAATTTAGATTTAGAGAAACAAGATATTTAGCAGACAGCATCAAGACGCTGAGGTTAAATGCAGAAACAGTGATTGAACGATTCCTCATACAACCAACATTCATCACTTTTCATGTGCAGGCGGTGCAGCAGCACGAGAGGCGGATGGAGGACGCTCTGACGTTTCGTCACGTTCTCCTCCCAAGAACAGGCAGAAACTCGTACACATATCTGCCTCCACAGAGATATTTTCTAGACATTTTTTCATCTTAATAAAATTATGCAGCAAACTATAATTTGACAAAACAATTGTGACTTCAGGTTTATAGCGAGCTCTTTAAAGAGCTGGCAGGTGAAACTTTTATTGAGACTCTTCAAACTGTTTCCAAAGTCAAGAATGAGCTGACTGAAGGATAATTCCTCTTCATTACAGCTCAGGTCGTAAAATAATAATTAGTTCATAATATGCATCAGTTCTAATCGAGGCTGTACTTGCTAGAGTTTGTCCTGGTCAGCTGAACTTTACTGGGAGGTCCAACTGAAAGTGAGAGCAGCTCACAGGTGTGCACAAGCAGGACATCTGTGGACGATACACGGTTCTACCGTCGGTGTCGGTCGGAGCAGGAAGTGGTTCTGTAAACTGCTTTCTGGCTCACTGGGAGGTTTATCAACAATCTGGCTAGCTGCTTTTACTTCTCGAATTCTTTCTCAGGTGTCAGCGACCAACACGGATGAGTACATTCATTTTTACTGATGGCCAAAATGATGAGTTATAATAAACTGTAATGATCCCGTTAGGCTCCGTTGAGGCTTTTTTCTCCATCACAACTGATGCTTCTTCACATATTCCACTGTCATAACTTGGAACAAGCATACAGAGTTAAAAGGTAAACTGTTCTCTAATTTATCATCACAAATCTACATCTGGTGTCTAACAGAACTACGTAGTGTCTGCAGGGAGGTTCTACCATCCTAGCAGGCCCGTGGAGAGTCATTCAGTATGTGTGCAGCAGATTTCTACTTCCTGCTTCCTCACTGGGAGTGAAATCAGCTGCAGAAACGTCACATACGTACTTCATGGCTCCGCACAGAAGGATGCTACATTTCTACACCGACGTGGTCTACGTGGGCTCCGTCCGTCTACTTCACGGTGACTTACTGCGGGAGGTTGGCTGGTGGGTGAGTTGTCACTACAGGAGCAGCTCTGGCTAAGTGTGCCTCGGAAGATGTCGAGCAGCGGCCAGTGATGCCGCCGGGTCAGACCCCGAGGCAGAGACTGCACGTCGGAGCGGCGGGGGGGACAAAGGGACTGATGCTTGTTAAACGCTCTCTCAGCAGCGAACTGAACTCTGTCCTCTGATTGGCCAGTTTACAGTGGCACAATACAGAAACGTGTTGACACCAACAAAGTCTTTAATGAGAAGCACAAATATATAAATATGTATGTTTTGCTTCTCCCAGTTGTTTTAGGTTCGATCACACTAATCTTACACCGAAGCTGTGTTCAGACTGACAGCCCTAATTAGATTTTTCTCGTATTCAGATTGTATCCAGACTGATTTAAAAAAAAAAAAAAAAAAAAAAAAGTCTGAATAGCAAAAAAACCCCACATGAAATGCGATTTTTGCAATCTGGATCCAAAACCACATCTGGAGGAGGTTTGAAATGTGAATCCAATCCGATTTTTACAGATCAGTCGGGACGCCCTGCTGGCTCAGATCGGATTTCATGCGTCACAAGGTGACGACGTCATTTTCAGAGAGACAGATTGAGCTCAATCGATGCAACTGCCAACAGAGCGATCAGAAAGTGTGGATTTTTTCACGCTGTGGAGGTGATCGATAACGACAGTCCACGGACAGAAGCTGAAATAAACTGCTGCAACTTCCGTGTTGGAAAGTCACCTGGTTACCACAGCAACCCATGCAGTTAGGTTGGTGACGTCTGGACGCAACAAATCCCATCTGCTCACTTGCAAATAACAGTGAGTCCTAAAGATCTGATTTGAGAAACAAAATCAGATTTACCTGCAGTCTGAACATAATTCTACCAGATGAGACATGAAATCAAACCCAACACATTATTTTATGTCAAAGAGGTCGAACCATCCCTCAGCTGTCTGCGGCTCACTCCTTTAGGTATTTTATACCGGACAATAATCAAATATAAGAGCAGTGAATATCAGCGCTTGACATCTTCAAGTCAAATATTGCAGCATGAGGCTGAGGAGCAGACGACGAGAGTAAACTCACGTAGAAAGCTTGTTCCCGTAGAGACGGCGTGTCGGGAGGACTCTGGTTGAAGATGGTGGAGAACCTCTTACTGACGGAGGGAGCTTTGTTGACGGTGCTCGCGACCGACCCCTGCTCGTCTTTATCGAACGGACTGAGACAGACAAAAGACAAAACAATCAAACATCACGTAAAACATCGATGTCCCGTTAGTGAGTTTTACGGCGGCGTCACTTTCACTACTTACTTCCAAGTGACTTCGAGGCTCAGCTTAACGGTGCCGAGGTCATTGATGTCCACAGCAACACTCTGGGGCAGCGCCGCAAACAGGTCCTTCGTCTCACAGGAAACACTTCCTACAACCACGTGATTGGCTAAGCTCTTCAGCTCCGTCACCTAGGAAACCACAGAGATGCTGTTTGGTGGTGGTGCCTTCAGGGACGACATGAAGTATGAAGGTTTCTCACCAGGAGCAGCGCTCCGGGATTATTTCACAGACCAAAATCAGAACTGGAGATACATGAAAATAAAGTTAAAGTAGATATTAAAGGGACCGACCTTCACCGACAGGAACTCATTGATGAGCGGCAGAAACACCATCTCTTCACTGTCCCACACTTGTTTGGCGTTGATCTCGATTCTCCCGCGGAGTTTCCACCGCTGCCGGCCGTACTTCATGAAGATCTGAACACACACACACACACACACACACACACACACACACACACACACACACACACACACACACACACACACACACACACACACACACACACACACACACACACACACAGGATCATAATCACACTCAGAATGAAAAAAAGGATTCTCAGGAAATAAATTGATGTTGTAAAAACCATAGAAGCTAAAGAAAACACTAATGATCCAGTTTTAATGGAAACATTTGAATCAATCACCTCAAGAAACCGTCTGAAAACATCCCCATCAATTCAGAGCCTGAAACAACGCATAACTTTTGCTTTAAATATATTTAAACTGGTCATCAGAACATTTCAGGCCTCCCTGTTACTGGAAAAGAACCTTAAACAAAAAACATCAACAAGGCTTAAAATGATCTCAATGAGATGTTTAAACACGGATACAAAATTCTGATCACAAATCCTAAAATTATTCAATTTTAATATTATAATTAGAATAGTAAACTCATCACAACGGTTTACAGAAACGTTAACTCTGGTATCTGTGTGAAAGATTTTCTTTCATTAGAAATCTACAGCTCACACACTTCCTTATGAAGGAGCCCAGGCACAAACCACACATGTAAACATCAGTGTAATAAACTACAGATTACATGTTTCCCTGTTAGAAATGTAATAAGTAGTGTAACTATTTTAATTACTTTATCAAAGGAGTGTAACTTTTTTCAACTAATGTTTAAACTGGTCAATGAAGCTGAACAGTTAAAAAATACTTTTATTTAAAGTTCTTCAATAGATCACAGCTGATCAATAACTGACTGCAGTGAAGGAACATTTTTCCCAGAACCTGAAACCAGGTCGTCACTCAGGTCGACTCCCTGCTGAGTGATGAACAACCGGCTGGTTCTCACTCTGGTTCCTGAACGACTCTTTTTAAATATCTCTTCTTACAACATGATCAACCACCTCTGTGTGGTTGCTGAAACCAGTGTGCAATGATTTGATTGAAAGATGAGAGGCGGGGCAAATTCAAACAAGAGAACCAATCAGAAACAAGGCTCAGAGTTTGAGTTCATGAAACTGACAGACAAACCTCATACTGGTCACCAGCACACAACCGAGCAAATCCAGCCAGACCTGAAAGACAAGCAGCAGTCAACTTCTTCCTTTACATTACAGTATTAAAAAAACAGACATTTCACAGCTATATACTTGGGGGGGAAACTTCTAACAATGTTTACATGCAGAATTCTGCAGATACGATTTACACGTTGTAGTTTCCATGTCCAATCTCATGCTGCAAAGAAGCTATAATTTTGAAAAAACTTCAATCCAAAAGATCTAAACAATCATCACAATTTCTAGATGGACACTGTGGGGTGATGTCATCAATTCAGTAAACCCTCCTGCTCCTAAATTATAGTGCTGAATAATGACAGAGAGGAATAATAACAGCTATTTAGATATGTGTGAAACATTTTGACATAATTAACAAATGCATTATGGCCACAAGCGTGATTTGAGCACCAAAACTGTAATCAGTTCATCTTTCAGTCCGACTGAATGTTTGTGCCAAATTTGAAGAAATTCCCTCGAGGTGTTCCTGAGATTTAGCGTTCATAAGAATGGGAAAGATGTGAGGTGACACCCGACCATGACCTTTAACCTTTAACCCCTAAAATTATATCAGTTCATCTTTGGTGTCAAGTAGATATTTTTGCCAAGTTTGAAGAAATTCCCTGACGTTTATCAGTCAGAAAGGATCAATACATTCAGATTATTGATCGACAAACTGAACAGTAAATCACAGTTCTATATTAACATTGGACTCATTTAATTAATTCAAGTATTTAACAACATTAAATAGTGGTCAGTTCTGAAAACTAACATCTGTACACACGTGACATTCTTCTGATTTATCAACAGTGAAAGTGGTCTTGTATTTTTTACTATTACTTAACTAATTTGACTGACTTTGACTTTAAGTCGGTTTATTTGTGTAGTTTTGGGGGACGTGTTTTATTTACAGCTGCAAACTGATACGATGCAGATTTAAATGAGAACTCTGTTGATTAGTTCAACTTCCAGTTCACAAGAGATCACCAGTTCAATATGTTTACAGGCTCCTCTGTCATAATTACAGCAATCAGAGACGGCATACAGATTGATATGCGAGTCTGAGAACATGCTATTGGATCGGGATCAGATCGAACAGGATGTGAGCGCTTCTCTGACTTCCTGTTCGTAGACCGGTTCAGACTGAAGGCTGCAGCTGTTTGGCTCCGCCCCCGCCTGCTGCCGCCTGCTCTCCAGGCGAGGCGCAGTTCATCTCGAAGGAGCCTAATATGTTCATGCGAATGCGTTGAAGTGGGGGTTACAATGACCTTTGACCTTTAACAAATGGTCATCAGCTCATCCCCGGTACCAAGTCAATATTTTTGCAGAGTTTGAAGAAATTCCCTCAAAGCGTTCTTGAGAACAGGACGGACGGACAACAGTAGAAACACGATGCCTCCTGTTGTAGATGTCGCCGGTGAGGAGGCGTAAACAACAACAAAGAACATGGCCGACACACATCGATAACAAACACTGAAAGGAGTGTTTCCTTCTTACCTTTCATCTTAATGTGAAACTCTCCCAGATGGTTCTCCAGCTCGCTCTCCAGCACACACATGTTCTACGGAGAAGATCACAGGAGACCTTCACTCATCCATCTCTATAAATCTGCTGTTAATATATGATCCCCCATGCGACGGTTCTTTTCTTCCATAAGGATGATACATTTCTCCCATTTAGATGTTATTCTCCCTCCGTCTCACCTCCGTGTACTCTTTGTATCCTTTGTTGGCTTCTGCTAAACTCTCTCTGGCCTCTTTACTCCCCGGAGAGGCCGTGTACGCCTTCACCATCTTGTTGGCTCCGTCCCTCAGTCTCCTCTGCAGGCAGTAGGCTTCGTACAGCTCGTCGATCTGGAATCACAGACAGCACTGTTGTTTTCATTTCTACTTTTATATGGAATGAAGTGTGATTTTATGGAGTTTAAAGGGAGCCTGAAGGCTAAATGATGACGTCATGTGCGGCTTTATAATGTGCCGCCATCTACCATCTGTCTCACATTTGATCCAGTTACAGCAGCTCAGTGTGGGCACGTTAGCCACTCAAACTGACCTGTGATAGTCACACTGACAGTATACGCAGTGGCCACCAGAGGGCGTGTCAGCGCCACCAGAGAGTCTCCTGAACGTACACAGTTCTTTACAAACCTTGGACTGCTGCTGTACACGATTTCCACAATTTTCTTTGGACAATGCTTCAACAAATTCATTCTGATCTTCAACACATGTGGTAAATAGCACATGTAGCACTGTATGTCATAGCACCTGAAACTTTTTTCACCCCAAGGTGTATTTATATATTTTTGTGTATATAGTTTGTGTATTTATACATTGGTCTTATTTTTTTTAATACGTTTTCTATAAAAAATATCTTGCTTTAATTGTATGCTTCATGTACTTTGTAATTTTGTCTTATTGTGTGCACCTTTTTTCCCAACTGTGTTTCCATGCTGCTGTGACGACTACATTTCCCCACAGTGGGATTTAATAAAGTCTTATCTTACAAAATATTTGAAGCTGTTCAAGTGTTTTGTAACTGGTTGCCAGACGCGTCTGACATATTTGACCTAAACCACGAAGCCTCGTCCAGCTGAGAGTGATTCTATTCGTTTATAAAAAATGACCAAACATGACGTGGTCCATTTATCTCTTCATGTGTGTGTATTGATATTCGTGTTATTGATAACTCATCACTTTCTTATCGGGTTGAGCTGCTGCAGTGTTTCAGTTCTGGTTGTTGGGGCTCCTCCTGGTCTGAAGTAAAGTCCACGGCTGTGAGATTCTTCTGTCGTTTTAACACTGTGTGTGCAATATGTTGCCGTGGCAACCTGGAATGCGCCACATGCCGGCCTTACCTTGCTGAGGTGAAACTCCAGTCGCCTGATGTACCTCTCAGTCACCTTCACTTGCTGTCAGAAAGAAGCAGAGTTACATTTATTGCTTCGAGTCAACACTGACTCAACTCTTTCAAAATATGCCAATTCCAGTCGGCTAAAGGTTCAGCAGGAAAAATGTAAGTTTCAAATGAAAGAGCTGGCAGCAGAGGGAGGGATCGGACCCTTCGGAGGGCTTTTTGAAACAATTTAAAACAGAAAATGTATTTCTAAAATATGAACAAATACAGGAAAAACAAATATTTCTAATATAAATGTGTTTTAATTTTTCTCTGAAGTTGCAGTAAAAATTAAAGAACTGATAGAAGCTCACCTTGTCCAGCTCATACAGGAAACCCTGAAGAGGCAGAAAACAGAGCTGTCAGTTTGTGGCATTTTTAATTAACCGTGTGTGTGTGTGTGTGTGTGTGTGTGTGTGTGTGTGTGTGTGTAGGGGGAAGGGGGGTGGTGGGGAGTGTTAAAAGAAGGTTTTTACTTTACACTTGTCGAACAGTGAAAACATCACAACGTACCAGTCTGGAGTTCCTCTTCGATTCCTTCATCTGTCGGCTCAGGCCGTCCAAGTCCATCTGATAGACCTGCAGGTACGACCTGAGGAGAACACACACACACACACACACACACACACACACACACACACACACACACACACACACACACACACACACACACACACACACACACACACACACAGTAAGTAACCCTTACAGTATGTAACCATTCAGAGAAATATTTTTACCACTTCTTCCAGAAAATAGAAATTTCTTCTGAGTTGGAGTCTCGTCTCGAGTGTATTATCTGTATTTCTACCCTTTAAAATTGATCTTAAAGCAATACTTTACTTTCCTTTTCTTTTAAACTTAATTAAATCCACCTGCTGTTAAACATTGAGCTGGATGTTCACCTGGCTAACTGTTTTCAGTCTTTAAAGATGAACTGACTGCTGGTCGTAGCTTCATATTTAACCAACAGAGGGCCGTAGGACTCGACTGTATATCCAAAATGTCAAATTGTTCCTTTAAGTATAAACCGGTGGGCTGTGGCTGCGAGAAAGACAGTTTAGTCTGATAAGATTGGCAGAAAGGCTGAAAAGTTTATGTCTGTTCTCAGTTTAATTGTCTCTTTCGTAGAAGCTTTAAGCTTCATTTTGGCAAAGAAACACTTTTTATTTCCTTCAGACCCAAGTTTGTTTGTTTTTCTGCCAGATTTGAGGTTTCTTGTGAAAGTTTCTGTTAAATAATAGAAGCATTGTTCCATTATTTTCACTGAACCAGCCAGTATTGCAGCGTACAGGTTGATTTTACTGAGCGTGATGCCGTGCTCCTGTTGATCCTCGTGTGCTCTTTTGGGTTATTACTGTTTATTTGCTCTTTAATGACTTCAAATGTTTCCTGTCTTTGATATTGTGCAGCACTTTCTCCTGCATATCACACAGGACGTCAGAACTGTAGAGATTAGTGTCAGGATGTAGGAGTCATGGCCCTTTCAAAATAAAAGCACTCACTGAAGGCCTTTCCTCAGAGCCTCGTAGACCCGATCCAGTCGCTCTGGTTGGGGAACTTTGGGTGGCGGGTTGGGCTTGTTGGACATGGTGAACATCCTGCTGGCTCTGCTGGGCTTCCTGCTGAGACCTGGAGTGCTGAACACCGAGAGGCTCCTGCGACATCACAGACAGCAGAACGACGTCATTCTTTACGTATCCCGACCATCTTTATGACATCACATACGACTGAGCTCCCCGACCGTGTCATTTCCATGTTACAACAAATATCTTTTTCACTTTATAAATAATGACAGGTATCTCATATTATAATGGCATACTTTTCTCATTATTACTAGAAACCAAATTAATATTGTAAGCAGCTATTTTTGCTATAACAACAAATGACTTTATCTTGGTGTGTTTATATGACACAACCAACATATCTCATGTAAAACATGTTATTGTGACATTACCTTAATAAAATATATACCTCATATATTTTATCCTTTATTTTTTTCTGTACATTAATACTATACTGTGTAATATGAATACATCACCTATGCACATCACTCATGAAGCAATCCATATCATGTCGAACAGTCAATACATCTTGAGCTATTTACAATTAACAATATATTTTGTATCCCCTACGTACAATAATTATGTTTTTCTTTATTCAGAAATATTTATACTAACATTTCACTGTATAGATAAAAGGTGTATTTATGTATGAAGCTTGTGTGTGTATTTATACATTGGTCTAATTTTTTTTTACAATTTCTAAATATAATATGTGCAGCTGGCATTTAGTGCACAAAGATTGGAAGAGTGAGACTAGTCCAGTTCAAATGTGCCTTCATGCAACTCCGAACACCGGATCCGGGTGTGTGTGTGTGTGTGTGTTGTGTGTTGTGTGTGTGTGTGTGTGTGTGTGTGTGTGTGTGTGTGTGTGTGTGTGTGTGTGTGTGTGTGTACCTGTAAGGCCGGTCGGCCGTGTTGACTCCAGTGAAGCTCTGGCTCCTAGTGATGGATCTGGAGGTGAGGCGTCTGACTGGACGAACGGACAGAGACATGGTGGACAGAGTTCGGGACGGACTCCCTGTCGAACGGAGGAAAAGAGAAAAAAACATCAGCACACCGACGACACCACAACGGCCACGTTTTGGTGTCGTCCATCTTCAGCTGCTTCATATTAACATTCGACGTGGTCCTGAATATGGTTTCTTAAATACAGGAGGAGATGCGTTCCAGTAGGACCCAAACTGAGGTGTTACGATTGGACGTGTGAAGCACACGAGACCACCAGACTGCAGGGATTTAAATGTATTATCTAGATCAGAAAAAAAACCATGCTGATGCAGTTGTGCCTGTGACTGACAATATTAATTAACATTTACATACCAGAGGCAATTTACCTGTGAAATGAACAACAATCTAATAGTTTTAGAAACATACAAATATTGAGGAGATAATAAAGTGACTGAAATGGAAACCTGCGATACACGAATGCAGTCGTACACGTCCCAAAGTGCTGCTGAGAGCAAAACTAAACTCGGCAGGGCAAAAAAAAAATCAACATCAACACTCAATGATTGATGAAAACATTAAGAAGCTGCTGACTACGAGGAACACGTGTTCATCCTGAGTCACTCAGTACATCATGTTTTGGTCTAGTTAAACTTTGGTTCAAATGTCACTGGCATGATTTCATTTCAATCGATAATTCATAAGAGTTCTATTATTCTATTTAAACCATTATAATGTCTTTCCTGAAAATCACAGCGTGTCACTCGTTCACTCGTCACCTAAAGCAACATCTCGCTTCAGTTTAAATCTCTTTAACTCTTCTACCTTTAGTGTTTCTCATCCCTTCGGCTGATCCGTGTTGTTTCTGTGGTGAATAATGTCTGTCAGCTAAAACAGTGCTTTTCCACCGTGACCTGTCCAGTGTCCTACATCCTGTTCTTAAAACAGCTGAAAGGCCAAACAGCCCCCCTCTTCCCCCCCACCACCACCATCACAGCACAGGAAATGTCACAATCCTACAGGAAGTCAGATGCAACTGCCTCTCTTGACAGGAAATTTAACAAAGGGAGATAGTCCTGAGGGCTGCGGCCATCTGGTGAGGAGAAAAGGTCGGTTCTGCTGGAGTCCAACTAAAACACCCAGAGTGGAAAGAGCACTTTAAGGGTAATTATTACAGAAGTAAACTGTCATATTGTTATTTTTAATGTAAAACAAATATAATTTAGAATTTGTCCTCGGAGTGAAAAAAAAAGGAACAATTCATTTGATTTATTTTTTTTACTTTGAGTATTAAAATACCAACATTCAGCCTTGAATGTCGTCACTTTAAGTAAACACAAAGACACATGAGCTGCAAAGAGAGAGAGAGATAAAGGAAGAAAACACATCTCAGAGAGAGGGCGAGCGAGCCAGAGGTCCAGAGTGCACAGTCAGTTTGAATGGAAAAGCCGGTTCAACCTCGGGTCCGTCACATTCAGCCGCTTCCCTCTTTGATTTCCTGATGAATCATCATATCGTGTTGTCACAGCAGTTTATCGTCTCTATGAGAAAGTCCACAGCAGTAATAACTCCAGAGCTCTGGGTCTGGTTGAAGCGGACGTGTCCATGAAATATTCTTATGTTATTTAGGTGAGTTTTGTATTGAGAGTCTTATCAGAGGAACAGCATTTAAAGGTACCTCTAAAATGACACGGTCAGCTTTTTAAGTCCTACAAATAAGCAGTGACTCCTCGAACCACAGCCGGTAAGTGACGCTGATGTACTCGCTAATCTTGTTTTTGGCATGTTTAGTAGTGTTTTGGCATCGTGATCACACACACACACACACACACACACACACACACACACACACACACACACACACACACACACACACACACACACACACACACACACACACACACACACACACACAGGAGAAGGCTAACAGTACACCTGTCACACTGTTGGGTCCACCACTTTCTTTGAACAAATTAGCCAAGCATACATTAAATGGTCGATTTAAGTTGATTACAAATATACTAAAAAGTCTTCATGGAAAATATTTAAAAAAAAATGGATCTCCTTTTGAAATGAGAATATGCAGGTTGGACTTGTTATAACACAGGAACATTAATGACATACTGATAAATATATAGACAATATTTTTGTTTTTCTTGTTTACCACCTGTTAGTGGAGTTACGACCAATTATTTCCCCCACTGGATAAAAAAATGTACTGAACATAAAATAACATACCAAACCATGACACCTCTAAACCCAGTAACACACCAACCTTGATGGGGCTCCCCGTCTCGGTCAGACTCCCAGTTCAGACAGCTCAGTGGTAGTCGGCCCATTTCTCCCTTCGTCACACCCTTCAACGTAACCTCCAGCTTAATTATCAGATCTACATGAGCTGATCAGTTTAATGATCCATCAGCTCCATCCAAACTTCCCCAGCTGATCCGAACTTCCCCCAGCTGATCCGAACATCACCCAGCTGATCCGAACATCACCCAGCTGATCCGAACGTCACCCAGCTGATCTGAACCTCGATCAGTTAAACCTGTCCGTCACACGGTACCTGATCCAAACAGTCCAATGCCAGTAGCAGATTCCAGTCACACCATCTCTATTGATGTCCTCATATAAACACAGGGACTGTGGCTGTGTGCCACTCACTCACACACACTGAAGGGAGATGGGGGTGGGGGGTGTACCACACCTATTGTCTGATGCTCTCTGACCTCTCTCTCCCAGAGCGTTCTGGAAAAGCACTGCCTGAGACACAAACACAAACACAGACACACACAGATATACACACAAAGACACACACAGAAACACACATACAATAACACACAAACAATTGGGATGATCTACAGATGATGATGTTTGTTGTTCTGAGCTGTTCTAGGATTTAATCAACACTATCCACATTACTACTGACATAATTACTATCTGTGGTTCACAGAAGATAATTCATAAAGTTTTAAACCTTTAATTTTACACCAGCGCTGCATGTTAGATGAGATAAAATCACTCGAGACCGAAAGATTTACTCAAAAAAAAAATGAGACAGTGGCCAGATTGCACTGCTGATAGGAACTAGACAGCATGTCGAACAAAGGCTGCTCAAGAGAGATAAACACACCCCATGCTGCTGTTTTAGCACCAAACACTGGATGGAAATGGAGATCAGGATCTCCTTCTGAGGAGGCTCGGAGAGCGACAACAACCACAGCAGCCTGGTAGCAGTGGATGAAGGAGTCACTGAAGGGCGAAGATACTTTTTACACCTCTAAATCGGAATGAGAGGTGAAACATCTTCGAGAAACTTAACGAAGTCCAGTTGTCTTCAAATAAAACTCATTCTGCTTGGTACACAGTTTTCTAAGTACTTAGTAATTTATTCCAAACATGCAGAACTTCCTGAGGATGGCAATGAAAACTAATCTAAACATCTTGAGTGCCTTAAACTCACAAAGTCCTGTAAACAGACTAACTTTTCCACAACAGCAAACACTTTAAAACCAACCGATCAAAGCACCGTAGACTTGAGAACGTGCTTCATTCCGGGTGATCCAATTTGGCACCGAAGTTGGTAGTTGATGCCAGATTGAATCAGCCGGAGAGAAGCGTTCTCTAAATCACAGACTGTATATAAAAGAGGACGCAGCTTCCAGGTCGGAAAAAAGAGGCCAAAGGGGAAGTCCCTTAATACCGGACCACAAAAAAAGTGTTTATTTTTTACTAACCACACTGCTGTTGGCCAGAAGCCATCAGTTTGTTTATTTTGTGCGTGAAACAGAGGACATGAAAGAGTATTAATAGAAGTATGCAAGTTGACACGCAGCATTCGTTTCTCATCAGATATCAACATCCAATAAACAGGAGTCCTCAGAGTCAAACTCCACTTTTAAAACCAAGACATTCACGTTCACAGCGTGACTACATGCTTCATGCACAGTGTCAGCAGCACAACACGTGACACACTGTACAATAACTATCACAATATTCCTGTGACGAAGAAGAGCTGCATGAAGCACAATGAGACGCAGGGGAATATTTTAAAACCCACCCGAGGACATAAAACAATACCATCTGCTTTTTTCAGGACTGAAAGCTATGTATAAATGTGCTGCTATGATTTTTCAGTAACTAAACACATGATGTGGATCAACAGTGAGATTTGAATACAGATGCAACAAATAGGATTGTATAATCTTTATAATTAATTTGATTTTCTGTCAGTCACTACCAGGAGTTTTAAAATGAAGGGACTCTGTGCTCAGATTTCTGTTTACAACATAATCCTATGTATAAAAACATGGACTATAAGCTTTCTTCTTCTGTCCAACATAAGTCATTTCTACACAAAATATCTGATAATGTAAAGGCTGAAGGTATGCAGAGCACTTTGTGTGCCTTTGAATCTTGTGACCATAGATCTTTTTCACCAGCTGCTGGACGACATGTCTCGACTCACTACTGACAAAACCAAGAATTATTTAGTCCACTTAAAGTAGTCTCTTCATCAGAATTATGTGTCTGTGCGTAGGTGTGTGTGTGTGTGTGTGTGTGTGTGTGTGTGTAGGTGTGTGTAGGTGTAGGTGTGTGTGTACTCCCTTGGGAAAAGTGGGCGTGTGCACATGTGTCATGTAAGGAATGTCAAATACAGACACACACACACACACACACACACACACACACACACACACACACACACACACACACACACACACGGTGGGAAAGAGGAAAAACACACTTGTGTCACGAATAATAGTGAAACCACCGACCACTCTGTTATCCAGCTGAACACTCTGCTGGTGACAATAAAAACAGCTGAGGAAGAGTGCAGCCAAAACCTTTCATATTTCTATGAATTATCCAAATAAGAACTGGCTTGTGATTTTTATATACGTAATTTTTTTTGATTTGGGGTCCAATTTCAATCTCAGTAATTCAGAAGCAAATGAGCTCCTTTTCTGGACTTCAAATGCTGATACCAACATACGATGATAGGAAAACAAAGAACGGACGAGTTCAGCAGAGCAGACATAAAGATATGTGCTGATACTGTTTCACTTCAGGGGGGAAACTAAATTGTCATAATAAAATGTTTTAAGCTAGAAAACTTAAATTTTATTAAAAAAAAATTGAGAATCAACCTGGCGAGATGATAAATTGCGGTTGATGATGTAACGTTGGAGGCTGTCAGTTCAGAGAGCAGCAGGATATAATAATTCAACACAGCACATTTTACAGTCCATCTGAGCTGCACTGGTTTAGACTGCAGATTATTTATGGAGAGGCTACAAATCAAATGCGTTTCTCATGATTCATGGTACAACACATCACAGAGCGCTTCAATAATAATGGATGTAATGTGTGCAGTCAGGGAACAAACACGTCACTGAAAAACTATTATGTCCTCCTTTTATTTAATGCATGGATTTTCTTCACTCGGCAGTCCTTCTTATTGATCACAAAACTGAATGCAATCAAGTCTGAAGCAGGTCACAGCAGCTCAACCAGGAAACTGCTAAAACGGGAAGCTTTTTGTTGTTTTTTGAGTTTCATGCTTTTTCTTATCTACAGATATTTTACCACTTTTTTTACATTATCACTTTTGAACAAAGAAAAAAAAAAAACGAGCATTCCTGTCATAGTTCAGTTATGACGTTAGAAATCTTTTTCCTTGCCTGCCTGCATGAAGAATCAGTCATACAGAACCAAAGAAGCAGAAACGGGTGAAAAAGTAGTTTCAGTAACTTTCAGCGCTCGAACACAAACAGGTTCTGTCCTCCTGCATCTCCGTCTGTAGTCACGTTGAAGTGTCAGTGGGTGAAGTTTGACGGCGTGCCGTGTTGTTGCTTTCGCACCACCGTGAACAACGATGCAGTCAATCTGCTGAAAAATGAGAATCGGCTCAGATGCTTCTCTGGTGATATTAATATATCATCAATTATAACTGTAGATAACTTAATTATCTACAATTAAAGGGCAGCAGCACTTTTCTATCAAACTGCAGTAAAAGTACAGAGAAGAATAAAATGGGCTCATTGGCCATGTGAAGGTCTTATAAAAAAAACAAAAAAAACACTGAGACAACTGCATGTTTCTTCTTGTAACTTTATGTGACGTCAAAAGTCACAGACAAAAACTGGGATTTGAATCATATTGCATGTGATTTTTCGCAGTTCACACTTGTTACATTGGATTTGGACCAAACAGCAACCAACAGTGACGTCACATGTTGGTTTGTGAACTTCTGAGGCCTCGAGCTCAGATTCTGTCCGTCGCCATCTTGCTAATTCGGAGCAGGAAGTGACCATATTTGGACAAGCTGGGGGAGGAGCGAGCGGTGGATCTGACTGGAAACCTGACCATACTACGTCCCACCCACCGATAGCTGTAACCTGACTGCACCACAGGCCTGTCAATCAAACAGACACGCCCCCCCCAAAAACAGGTCTTCTTGAATCTTCTTTTCTAATGAATGAGGGATTATTTTCAGATGGACCTCCAGAAAACTAAGAAGAAGGAGTGACTTTAGCTAACAACACCGAGATAACTGATGGACACATTTTATTCACTTTGGATTTGATGAGAGAAGTTGAATGGGAGTCTATGGAGCCGGAGGCTGTTTGGAGCCGACCTCTAGTGGCACTCGCTGGTATTGCAGTTTAAGGCACTTCCGCATCGGAACCATTTTTCAGACCCGGAAGCTACGAACACTTTTATATCCAGTCTGATTTGGACCGACAGCCTGAACATACCCTTCGTCTCCTGTCGGTGACACTACAAGGCAGACAGAAACAAATCTGAACGTCATGACAAAAATGGCCTCAGATTAACGGTTTCTCCGGGAGAAATACGGCCACTAACGATCCTCCATAAAACCTCTCTTGGGATTATTCTGCTTCATGTCTCGAGTTAATAGTGTCTTCTGCTCACAACACAGTTTCATACACTCACACTCACACCCCCGCATACTGTACATACTCTCAGCTTCAGAACTCTGGGCCCTTCCCTCCCTCACATTACTGTCTTTAGGAGAAGGAAACCCAAGAGGGAGTAACATCCTGCGAGAAAGGCCGGGTCAGGAAAAGACTAGTGCAATTTGTGGCCATACTGAGTCACTGGAATAACCCAGCAGCTTTACTGTAGAGCCAAGCGAGCTCATTTCCAGGAAAAGGATACTAGTGTCTGAAAAAATATTATAACTCTGAATGGATCGAGGCAGTGAGTCAAGTTTTAAACTGTATCATAAAGTTGTATTTATACCAAACTGTACCTGCTTTTTTATTCTAAAAAAACCCAACAAAACAATACGCTGGAGGACAAATGGAGGTTTAAAAAGATAAGGTACTAGATGACAGGAAGGACGGTCTGTAAAACTGTTGTAGGAAACATTTTTATCTCCTTTATTGAGTCAAGACTCAGAGAGTCGGCAGATATGCGCGAGTGGACGTCAGTGAACGGGTCGGCTCGGAGGAGGTTAAAACACACAGTGAGTGACGGTTATTGAGGAGTGATGAAATGAAGGCATGACAATCAGTCTCCAGGAATATAGGAATGTCTTGATCTTTGAGATTCTGCTGAGTTGATAGAAAAAGGACCAGCGATGCTGAGGTTACTGCCACATAGAACAAGATCTCCACACTGCTGAGAGATGTGAAGCAAGTGAGAGCCAAGTTTCTCTGCGATTTCAGGTAAATAATCACCAATTTAATGAATCCGAAGGAGTAAATCAAGATAGTTTAGATCAGAGGTCTCTGAGAGCTACTTTGACAGAATGAAGGTGTCCGAGCTCCTCATGTTTCTTTCTATTTGTTCACATAGCTGAGCTCCACCCAAACCAGCTGAATAAGCTTCTTTTATGTGAACAATAACAAATTGATACTCAACACACACATTTTGTTGGGGGGGAAAAGGGGGGTCCTGTATCTACAATCACAGATGCTCCCTAAATGCCTTCTGCAGTGCACACAACTCTCGTGAGGCCAAATCCAGTGTTTCCCTTCGATTTGGACCCTCTGACCCTCCTGAAAGAAACACATCTCGGTTCAGACTCAGTGTACAGCCGGACTCTGTGTGAAGCTGGAGGGCTTTTAATTTGAACTGCTATCTAACTTTGATCTCTCACTCTCTCAGTGACAGACACTGTTTAAAGCTCCGCCCCCTCTGTTGTGGTCAAGCTTAAAATATTGTATTTATGTTATTTACCAAATTGATGAGCACCTGTTTGTTTCTAGCTCGGTGTGAGAGTCTCTGCTGTGTTTCTGTCCTCTGATCTCTGTGTCTCACCTGTGGACGGAGCTTAAACCTCTGCTGCACTGACACGGTGCGGAGCAGACACAGGTGGAGGGAGCGAGGGTTAATCAATGTTGTTGATAGCGTTGTTCTCTCAGACAGGTCAAAAAGTAAATAAATGAAAAAAATGCTGTAATGAGTCACCAAATATACCAAAGTTTCAACCACAGAAGAAGCAGAATATAGACGAAGGTCTGTGATTATAAAGTTATGAAACTCACTGGAAGTTCAGTGAAGAAAACTATCTTTATGCCTCATTCATTCTCTCTATGGGCCTTTTCAGTAAACCAATCATATTTCACCATGATCTTAATCAGCCAATCAAAGTTTAAATCTACTGCACCCTTCCTCCACCCCGTTCACCTGCACGCGTCACACAGAGTGCCCACATCCGAGTTATCAGAATCAGCTCGTCATCACATCCAGATCTTCATCTTCCTCTCATCCCATCACACCGAGGGTTTCCTCAACTGCGCACTGCCTCGAACCCTTCGAACATGATGCTACCACAAGACTCTCACATCCCTCATCCGTCCTTCTCCGTTACCAAGCGGCAACTATTCTGAGGTCAGACAGTGTTGTCAGTGTGAAGGACTACCCCTCTCTAGTGACCTCAAACCAACGGCTGCAGGGACATGAGCAAAATATTACTAAATCTGAACACAATAGTTCAGGGTTGTGGGGAATTTGCTTAGTTTTCCGAAGCACTGATGAAGATTTCAATTAATTTTGTGTCCGTGTGGTGAAGTCGAAGTGGCTGATTTTAAACATGTCCTGTGGAACACAACTGCATCTATGAAAAAACTTGTTTACGTCCTTTAGTGACTCCACAGGGAGGCTGAGAGTGTTTCAGATGAGCTGAAAATCAAAACACTCAGAGAGTGGAGTTTAGAAAGAAGTAAGTTTACCATCCCAGTCTTCATTGATCGAGGCTATCAGTTATTACATATAGATGGAGGCGAGGTCTATTTGCATATTCATAGATTAGTGTAAAGGTGTCAAGTTACATTGTTTTTGTGTAAAAATCATAAAAATATGTGATTTTGATGTAGAAAAATTCAACACTGGCTACAGGAAAAACATGTTAAAAACATGGGAATAATATTTAAGATAATGCATAATGTCGGCATGTATGGACAACAAAAACAAAAAGTGCTAAACATTACAGCAGTTAAATAAAAATTTAGATACAGAATGAAAACATGGTGACAGTCAGTACGGAGAGGAAGATCAATCACAGTGACTACAAACAGTTTCAGTTTCACACGTAAAAAATATATAACTAAAGTTAAAAGTCAAGCGGCAATCAACAGTGATGTCATCGTTGGTTTGTGAACGTTATCAATCCTCCAGTTCAGATTCTGTCCGTCACCATCTTGCTAGTTCGGAGCAGGAAGTGACCATATTTAGACAAGCTGAGGGAGGAGCCGGCGGTGGATCTGACTCGATCTGATTGGAAACCTGACGAGACTAGGTCCCGCCCACCGATAGCTGTAACCTGACTGCACCACAGGCCTGTCAATCAAACAGTGACGCCCCCAAAAACAGGTCTTCTTGAGGCTTATTTTCTAATGAATGAGGGATTATTTTCAGATGGACCTCCAGAAAACTAATAAGAAAAAGTGACTTTAGCTAACAACACCGAGATAACTGATGGACACATTTTATTCACTTTGGATTTGATGAGAGAAGTTGAATGGGAGTCTATGGAGTCGGAGGCTTTTTGGAGCCGACCTCTAGTGGTACTCGGTGGTATTGCAGCTTAAGGTACTTCTGCATTGGCCTCGTTTTTTAGACCTGGAAGCTACGAACACTTTTATGTACAATCTGTGTTTAAAGTCAGATTAATAAAACTGCATGTTCTACAAATCAGATCCAAAATGCGGTACGTCAGTGACCTCCATCAGAGTATCTCAGCTTCTGCTGTGTTAAGTTTTCTGGTATCCGGAGTGAACATCACCTCATAATAAGTTACACACCTGTTAACCAGCAACAAAAGTTTCATCCTGACAAACAGAGTTAATGATTAGAGAGAAGATCATCTCAGTGAGCTGCACTTGTTCGTACCTCCATATCCACTGTACATGGTGGCTGCGCTGGTGGATGTCAAAGGTTTCCTTCAGCGGTGGGTCCACCCGACTCTAGAAACAAGAGCTCAGTCCAAGCCTCTTTGATCGCTCACTTTTCGTTTTCTCACCTCATTCCCTTTAAACGTTTCGGTCAGTGGGAATAACTTCCCTTCTCTCTATCCCAGTATATTTCCCCTTCTATCTTGCCCCATCTCCACCGTCACAGTTGTTAATCCTCCGTCCACTCTCCTGCTGAGCTCCACTCTTCTCTCCACCACACTGATAAGAAGAAGAGGGGGGAGGAAGGGAGGGAGGGAGGCGGAGGAGGAAACAGGAAAAAGCAAGGCGGTCCTCCCTCCTCTTCTTCCCTGCTGACATCACCGGTTTTTCCTGCCCCTCCTGCTCCCTGTTGAACATATTGTTTCTGATTAAATGACGGAGTCCGTCCACACTTTTGCCCTTTTTAAATAACGTCTTTATGAAATGATTTAAAAACATAAGGAAGAAGATCTCAGCATAATACTGTCGGGTGCAACGAATATTTTAACCTGCTGATGATTCGGCTGTTCAAAGAGTCTTTTCCAGTCATTGTTGCTAAAAATTAAAAATGTAGTTCTGCTGTCAATGGTGTGATGAAAAGGAAAACGGGAGCAAGAACGTCAAATATCAGCAGCCAGACATTTATATCACTGTAGAAAGAACTTTTTTATGATATAAAAGATTGTGCAAAAGGAAAATATTCCAATAATGATATTTCTCAGCAGAAGTGAACACAACCCATACATGTTTTTACTATTTGCAGGATTGGATTGCAGGCGTGTCGGACAGCCGGCTGCGGACGGGACTGACAGCTCCACGTCTATCTGCTCAGAGCAGGAGAGAAGCTGCTGTTTAACCTGCTGTTTAACAGACAACAACAGAAGCCTCGGACACACACAGATAACATGTTTAGGGGTTATCTGTCCGTCTGACAGCGAGGGTCACACACAGCGATGTAATTAGGATTTATTTACCCTGATCAACAGAATACAGAGATTAGAGCGCAGAGACTAAAAACACTGCAGCAGCTGCTGCCTGCCCGCCTCGGTCGTCCTTCACAGCTTTAGAAAATGGAAGTGACATTTAGGTGAGTTTTCAAAGCGGAGCTTCTCGACAAGGGCGCCCTCTAGGGGCCGTCCAGAGAACATGTGTGTGTGTGTGTGTGTGTGTGTGTGTGTGGGGGGGGGGTGTTCTGTTTCTGTTTCTTTAAATGTTAATTTTACATTTGAATGGACATTTTACACTTTTATCATTTGAAGCTTGTTTACAACAAGGATTTTGGTTTCCTGAATCTCTTTGCATTAAGCTTTTCTTTGTTTGCGATAAAACGGTGTGCACGGCTAGTTAAGGCTGGCAGGCAGGCAGGCAGACAGAGACAGACAGACAGGCAGGCAGACGGGCGGGCAGGCAGGCGGGCAGGGACAGACAGACAGACAGGCAAACGGGCAGGCGGGCGGGCAGGCAGGCGGGCAGAGACAGACAGACAGACAGACAGGCAAACGGGCAGGCGGGCAGGCAGGCAGGCAGAGACAGACAGGCAGGCAGGCAACTGACGGGCGTTAACTCTTCCAGTTTTATAATGAGACACCTGATTTTAGTCTCTCTCACATCGCCAAAACAAATGTCTCATGAAATAAGAGGAAGGCTCATTTATTATTTTACAGTAAAAGTCTGATCTGTTTATTTAAGTCAATTTTGTTTTTACTGTGAACTTCATTACTTTTCCGGTTTTCTGAGTAAAATGAAACGTTCGTATTTGCAGCCGTGATTTCTGTGCACATGGATGGCAACACGTGGCAACAGGTGGCCTCGTGATGATGAAAATACATTTTAATGTACCATGAGGTGCATCATTACACATGGGTGATCAATAATGAGATCTAAAGTTTGAATGTCGAATTTCTAACTTATAATTTATATTCAGGAACGTTTTGCCCCCTGGGAAACGAATGATAAAATCTGTTATTTATCATTCAATGACATGCTTCTCAAATGATATAACACAGAATAATAGTCAGCATTAAAATTCAGTAAATACACTTAGCCTACATTTTCTTTGATAGGGACGATAGGAGCTGAATAATGACCCAAACATATGGAGAACCCCCGTTTCAGGGCATCGATGCAAAATGTGGGTCGACTGAAACGAGGATGACAACATCCTGCTGAGGATGCGTCTCTGCAGAAGGACCTTTATCCTTGTATGTATCATACAGCAAATCATCATCATCAGTAAGTAAAAAAAAAAACAACTCAAGAAGGACTTCAAAATGATGTTCGCAATCTAGAAACTGTTCTATGAAGCGTTGAGGCAGAAAAACATTGAAACAAAAATTCACCAAACTGTTTACTGTCCATCTGTTCATCTTTGTCGGGTCCTCGACAATCACAAAGAATTTAAAACACACACACACACACACACACACACACACACACACACACACACACACACACACACACACACACACACACACACACACACACACACACACACACACACACACTCCTTGCTGAAATGAAGTTGCATTCCTTCCATTCACTCCATTTTTCTAATATCCTGACTGAGCAGGTGCTTGTTTTTCTTCCTCTTCTCTTCATCTCCACCCACCACTCATTCTGCCACTCTTTCTATTTACCTATTTGTGGATTCATATTCAATTCAATTTCTTACCTGCTGCACTGAAACACGTGTGTGTTGGTTAGAAGATTGTTTATGAGTCACATGACACAGTATTCTTTAACAATCTCTAATAATCAGAGTGAAATATTGCTGAATGTGTAAAGACTGTCTGGCCATCTGATTTGCTTTGTTTCACCTTTAAAAGTCTCTTTCAGTAAAAATCTAATTTTACAAGCTTGTTAACATCCATGTGGTGATTTATATGCTATCTAGATTCCAATAAGCAGTTTATGTCATGGCTGAGCATTTCAGATTTTTTTAGGAACAGTCTCAACAACAGAGATTCAGGGTTTCATACATCAGAAACACAAGGAACCAGTCACGTCAACTTGAGGGCGGGGAAACAACACGTCAACCACCAGTGATGTCATCAACCATCAGTGATGTCATCGTTGGTTTGTGAACGTTATGAAGCCTCCAGTTCAGATTCTGTCCTTCACCATCTTGCTAGTTCGGAGCAGGAAGTGACCATATTTGGACGAGCTGGGGGAGGAGCCAGCGGTGGATCTGAGTGACCTGATTGGAAACCTGAGGATACTACGTCCCGCCCACCGATAGCTGTAACCTGACTGCACCGCAGGCCTGTCAATCAAACAGACACGCCCCCAAAAACAAGTCTTCTTGAATCTTCTTTTCTAATGAATGAGGGATTATTTTCAGATGGACCTCCAGAAAACTAAGAAGAAGGAGTGACTTTAGCTAACAACACCGAGATATCTCTGTTGACTGTATTTCATGAGAGAAGTTGAGGACTACAGATCCGGAGGCTTTTTGGAGCCAAATGAAAAAGGCCAAGCAGCTGTAAAATTCTGGATGAGATACCACTGCTACAGTCTGGAAGGAGAAGATGGGGAGTGTACAATAACAGGGGGAGCTTTTAATAAGCAGCTAGCATTTCAATGTGAAGCTGAGGCCCCAGCTGCATCCGCCACCCCCACCCCCGCCCCACTACTGACAGCAGGGTGAGAGACCAAAGACATTGAACTCAACAGAGACCGATCCACATCCAAACAGTGGGAGCAGCTCGGCCCACAGCTCTCCTTCAACCAACAAGACCACCTCCACCCAGACGAACCCCATGGAGACCAAATCATCCTCATCGTCCTCCATCCCCCTCAAACCAGACCAGAGCCATTCCTGCCCTCAGGGGCCCGACCCCGACCCCAGCGACAAGAGCTACACCCGGGCCCACTGAGTTCTGCTCAGGCGGGCCCAACCCCTCACCACCATCACTCCTGTCCCCATCCTCAAACCTCCCTTCCCCTGATCATCATGGGACTGTTGTATGGAACAAACCGGAGCGGAAGAAGAGCGGCGCTGGTCGGAGCATCTGAAGGTGATTTTCTACTGGCTTCCGCTATTGGAGTGACTCGCAGTCATCAGTCTTTATAAAAGCTTTAAATCCCACCGGCTGCACCGCGGTCCGTCTCACCAGCGTCCCAGAAGCGGGTCGCCGCGCTGCTCCGCAAAAAATAGGAAGCGAGTCTATTTCTGATGGAAGCTGCTTGGCGACCACAAGATCTCAACAGAGCAGATCGGCCGGGCAGGAAGACAGTGGAGAAAATAAAATAAAATCCCAGTCAATTTTCAAAATAAAACACCACATGTGCAAACTCCATCACTATATCAATATAATATACTATAGCTGGTAAGCACTTTTTATATGGGGATGTTATATAAGAAGCGACCTTATATGCAGCTAGTTAGACTGGAAACAGTGAAACTGCAGACCTGGCTCTATCTGAAGGTCCTGAAACACCCAAAGATGAGCACGGTTCATAATTGAGTTATTATCATGTCTAATCTATAAAAATCCAGGAAATTATGGGTCAAAAAGAAAAGAAAATATCCCTTGAATTTGGTAAAAATATCAACTAAATCAAGTGCTAAAGTCTTCATATGTGGGTGTCTGTGTGACCTGGTTCCTGGTTCCCGGTCCCTGGACACGGTTATTTTTATCGTATCCAGGGGAGGTTCACAGAGGTCCAGTGTCCTGATATAGAAACATAATTCTCAGGTAAGGTCACGCAGCATCTTGTTTCCCTGATTTCGGAGTGGATTTATGGACATTGTTTGAGATTCAAATCAGAGATAGTAAAAAAAAAGTGAACGCCACACTGAATGTAGAAATATGTGAATCATGTAATTGTGTTAAAAGTTAAAAGAGTGTTGGAATACAAACACAAATTGCACCGACACTCCTGCTGATTACGCCTATACATTAAAGAGTTTTGAGGACCGTGATTTTATTTTTAGCTTTTCGAAACCAAAAATACAGGAACAAGAAACACAGAAACACTTTACTTCTCCAACATGCCAGCAAATCCCTGGCATCTGTTCATCAACCACTTTAAAGAAGTAAAAAACTGGAATATTGTTTCACACCAGAAGCTGTGGTTTTATGAAGCAGCAGCAGGAAATTCTAATTCTGTGCTAAACTAAAGTTCAGCTCCTTCCTGCTCATCTTCTCCACTAAAACTTTATCCACATCATGAGCCGCTTGATTTATGATGCAGTCGAAGAAACACACCTTTGATTTAGTCAAGGAGGAGCAAACCTGCAATATACTATACAGTACTGCACTACATTATACTACACAGTACTGCACTACATTATACTACACAGTACTGCACTATACTATACTGCACAGTACTGCACTACATTATACTACACAGTACTGCACTATACTATACTACACAGTACTGCACTATACTGCACAGTACTGCACTATACTATACTGCACAGTACTGCACTACATTATACTACACAGTACTGCACTATACTATACTGCACAGTACTGCACTATACTGTAGTGTACTATACAGTACTGTGCTGTACCATACTGCACTGTACTACGCTCCACTATGCTATACTGCAGTGTACTATACTGTACTAAACTGCACTGAACTGTACTGGAATGCAGTGCAATGCACTACACTATACTGCACTGCACTATGCTATACTGCACTGCATTGTACTTCACTGTATTGCACTGCATTGTACTGCACTGCATTGTACTGTACTACACTGTACTGCATTGTACTGGCTGATGGAACAAATCATTATAATCATTAATCATTCAAGTGAAGTAGAATGAGCTCGATAATGAGCTGACAGACTGTTCCTACTTCACTAAGCGTCACATGACTGGCTGTGTGTGTGTGTGTGTGTGTGTGTGTGTGTGTGTGTGTGTGTGTGTGTGTGTGTGTGTGTGTGTGTGTGAAAGTGGAGACTTTCTGGTTAATCTCCAGCTGGCCAATAAGCAGCTTAACTGTCACTGGAGTGCAGCAGGCTAATTACTAGGTTGTAGTCAGTCGAATATGCTTCAGAGCCACAAATACCCACACTGACAATAAACTCTAAATTAATATTGATATTCAGATAGCTTGAAGGATTTAAGTCATGTATCCCAGTTAGGTTAGCAACCCCAGTTATACTTCCTATCGAATAAGAAGCATGCACGCTCGAATACTTGAATGCTTCAAAAAGTGCAGATTTCTTGTACTGGAAGTTGTGGTAATGTTTTGGAAAAGCATCTCTGTGTTGGACAGTGTGGATTGTAGCCTGTTGGGGTATTGAGCAGGCTGTGCACACAGAGCAATCGTGTCATTAGGTCAGCCCTTGAGGGAAAACCTTCAAGGTTAAGCTGCTGCATGTGCAGGTAAAGAGACACAAAGCAGATGCTGTTTAATCTGTGAAAACAACCTGTTGCTAACTCCGCAGACCAGGACCGAGATAAACACTGAGGATCTGGTCCAAAATCACAATCACAAAAGCTTCATTCATCCCAGTTCGCAACCTACTGAAGCCTGACAGTTTCCACCAGAGCATGTGATGAAAGTGATGAAACGGCAAAAACATTAAAAAAAAAAGTAAAAAACATGAGGTTTGAGAATTTAGAGCTGTGAACAGAACATCCAGGAGACTTTATGGCATGAACTTGAGACAGGACATCTCCCCTGTTTGTCTTTTTCCAGAGAAGTTCCATCAGTCTGAAGAGTCTGTGTCTCCTATAATATTCACAAAAACACAACTATCATGCGTTTCATTCTCAAACTGCCCACTGGAGACTCCACGAGCAGCGACGCCGTCAGCTGGTCGGAGACGAGCTGCGACGGGTCGGTTCACTCTGCGACGATCACAAATCTTCAGTCCGAACAGAGAAAAAAAGTCGTACATGATCTCAGCGGGGAAAAAAGATGACATCACGCCCCACTGAGGCCGGAGATAAACTCGATGTTGAACCAACGTGTTCGCGTTGAAAACGTCGTGAACGTATTTGTTCACATCCTTGAAGATATGCTACGCGTGTTGGGAATCCTCCGGTGCAGGTTTCTTCAACGTGTCGACGGCTCACTCCGGCTCACTCCCGCTCACTCCAGGCTCACTCCCGCTCACTCCAGGCTCACTCCCGCTCACTCCAGGCTCACTCCAGGCTCACTCCCGCTCACTCCAGGCTCACTCCAGGCTCACTCCCGCTCACTCCAGGCTCACTCCAGGCTCACTCCAGGCTCACTCCAGGCTCACTCCCGCTCACTTCTGGCTCACTCCCGCTCACTCCAGGCTCACTCCCGCTCACTCCAGGCTCACTCCAGGCTCAGGCTCACTCCAGGCTCACTTCAGGCTCACTCCCGCTCACTCCAGGCTCACTCCAGGCTCACTCCAGGCTCACTCCGGCTCACACCTGTGGCTGCACTCTGCTTCCAAAAGCGAGCACCACATTCACCTGTTCAACAGCTTCAGACTCGTCTAACTCGGCGTTCACAACCCTTTAAGATCCAAACACGCTGAAGACTTTCCGACTCTCGTTTTGGTTCCGCCTCAAAAGAAACTCAAGAAGTCGTGGTTTTGCTTCAACGTGAAATTATCCAGCTGCACAAGCCAAGGTCGTTCATGCACAAACGTACAGCAGGCAGGAAACATCGGGACGAGCACTTTGTAGTTTACAGAGAGCTGTGTGGATACAGTCCATCCTCAAAAATACATTTAATATCCAGACATTAAATAAACATTCAACATTTCAGTGGATCCGGTTCTGTTCAGCTCCACGTGAGAGTCTGTGCTGCGTTCTGCTCACTGAAGGTCGCGCTAGTTTCTCTTCTCTCTGTGTTTCATGAGCGGCGGCGCTCAGCCTCAGTCGGCATCGACGTACTCCTTCACTCACCGTCTCTCCATCATTAGTTCCCAGAGGGTTAATCCTCATATCATTTCACCAGACCTGAACCTTCTGTATGCAGCAGACACCTCAGAGGGAGGCGATCACGTAGCTGAAAATAAAAACCTCAGCAGGTGCTGGGCAGCGTGAACGAGAGTTTTACGGAGCGTGAGCCGGGCAGGTGAGGTGAGCGGATAAGATGATGAGGCGACGTTGAGCAGAGAAAGCAACGCTGCAGAACCAGAACACGCGTGAGACGCAGCGTGGCGACCTCGTGTGACGGGAATTCACACTTAAACTCAACACTTCCTGGAAACGCTTTTCAGTGCAAAAAGTGATGAAGTGGTGCAGGAGAAAACAGTCACTGAGCCACCGATGACCGAACGTCCTCAGAGGCAGACGGGAGGTCAGCAGAGGGCTAAACAGCACTTGTAGTCTGCGGAGTGTATGATTACTGCAGCAGCTCTCTTATTAGTAGAAAGGTAGAGTCACTGTTTAAAACTCCGCTGCACCGACTCACCACAAGTGTGAGTTGGTGATTGCGAGATGTCTGACGATCCGACGTTAGTCCGGCTCTGCAAAGGTTTCAATCATGTCTACTTATGGATGATGATGATGATGATGATGATCACACACATAATCAACGTTTCAATACGATACTGAAGATGTACGACTCCATCAGTTCAGTCTGAGGACTTCTTGAGCTAAATTTCTTCTGAAATCTGTCAGTGGTATAAAGAGTCTGTCTTGAAAGTTCAGCATCAACACTTTCCAAAAAATACCAGACATCAAATTATAAGCATTCGATTGGAGCGTTTACATCAAACATTTCTGATCAAAATATTGTTTGGAAATTTTGATTTTACTGCCAAACTTGTTTTTCCACAACCAGAACTGTGATGTTGGAACAAGGTAGTTGTTGTTGTTTTTACAGCTGATGAAATGCTGAAGCCTCTTCCAGGCTGAATGTTGATGAGAGATTGTAATTCAGAGTTGTAGATCAGAAGTTCAGATTACTGTGTGTTTCAGTGGTGATTTAATGTCTACACCCTGTTTCCTGTTTACTGCAGTAAGTCTTCCATTCATGAATGTTCAAACATCCAATTTGTGCTGAAAATGTTTAAAGAGGTGTTTCAACCTCAGCTTCTGTTGAGAGGCTGCAGTTTACAATTGTATTAAACTGAAATATCAAAATGGTGTACAATATATTACAAACATCTCTAATAAAGTGAGAATTTCGTGTCATTTTGTAGAACCTGTTGGTGAAACTACGACGTCAGGAACAGGTCTGCTTTCTGTTCCCAGCATTCAGTTTTAATGATCCACACATCTGGAACAAACTCCCAGAAACCTGCAGGTCCGTCAGCTCCTTTAAATCAAGCTAGAAGACTTTCCTGTTCGCTGCCTTTCATTGAACCAGATTTGAGGATCTTGATTCATTTTTAGCCTATTTTAGCTTGTTTTTGTTTCTTTTATTCATGCATGTGTGCTGCTGGAACTCCATCCTGGGAGAAACACTGAATGAAATGACCAAGTGGATGAAGGCAAATAATAAAAACAGCTAGAAGTCTGTGAAGTACAGAAAGTTACATCATTTTACTAGAATGCAGCCTTATGTCTTCTCACCAAGATCACAAGATCCAAAATATCTCATCTCATCACACGATCAAGATAATATCAATACATTACCCAACACTGCCTCCAGTTTGACTGAACATTTGTGGCATAATCCACTCATTTAAACAATATCGTATCTGTATGTGAAACTTCAGAACAACTATACACACTTTCGACTTCTGACCAGCTCGTCAAACTCTGCTGCGCAAACTCCCATACGCCAGCAGTGCTGCCGGACCGCCGGGCCATCAGGTCATCCAGAACCAAACACTGACTGCTGACAGGAAATTTCTCTCCAGACCACAAAATACTAACTTTTATTTTGAAAAGCACAAAACTTTTGAATGTTCTGAAGTCAAATTCATTAACTCCCGTTTGAAATGTAATAGTTCAGAGTGGTACGTGTGTGTGTGTGTGTGTGTGTGTGTGTGTGTGTGTGTGTGTGTGTGTGTGTGTGTGTGTGTGTGTGTGTGTGTGTGTGTCCATAAGTGAATATCCATGTTGGAGACTTTGTGTGAGTTAATTGGCTGTTTGTCCAGTTCTTTAAGGAAGTCTACTCCACCAGAGGAAGTCATTAACTTCAAAGGACTGTGTGTATATATGCGTGTGTGTGTGTGTGTGTGTGTGTGTGTGTGTGTGTGTGTGTGTGTGTGTGTGTGTGTGTGTGTGTGTGTGTGTGTGTGACAGAGGCCTAAGGCTGTGCAGAAAAATAGAAAACAGAACGCGTGCTACGTGAACCATGTCAGGTTTCTGGTTTACGGTCACATGCTTGACGTTGCCGCTCCACATTAGAGCTGTAACGCTACTCCGTCTCCTTGGAGGTGTTTTCCATTCCAACACATGATTTGTGTGTAATTATTTAAGGATCATATTATACCACATACACTTTTCCATTGCTGGCTGCATCAACATCAAGCCACAGCAGAAGGAAATGTGAGAAAACCTGCTGCCAGAGAAGAACGACACATGACAATCCTTCAAACGGGACTAACGGGCCTTTCAGGACGTTAAGACGAGTTCCTGCCCAGTTGAAACGTAACAGAAGTAGTTGATAAGACAACGAAGACAATGAAGACAGAATTCCAATTCGTCCGGTTGAGCCGATATTGAAAGAAATTAAATACATATTTAAACACGGGTTGCAAAGGTAAAGAATTGATCTAACAATAACAGTTATTAGCTCGCAGTCTAATAAGCGGCATTTTCAATTTCTGTCAGTGACCATTAATGCAACCAAACACACACACTGACAATAACCAGCTAACGTTACAGCTACATACATGGAAAACAGGACATTTTGATAAATGGCAACTCAAATTAAAATTTAAAAATTCCCTGACTTGGTCCAAAATTGACTGACTTTCCATGTCTGGAAGAGAGTTTTTAAAATTCTCTGATGGGTGGGAACTCTGGGGAACTTTGTGTTTTTTTTGTCCTACACGGTATGAAGTTTTCATAAACCACCATATAGGTGCAATGTTGAAACAATTGCTGTAACTTTGTAATCATGCAGCGAATCATAGATAATAATCAAAGTAAAGTCAGACCAAGGTGACCTGTGTCGCTGCGTTGGGCCTGCAGAGCGCTGAGAGGGGACTCGGCTCCCTTATTATTAAAGGTTACAACACAACAAGGAATAAACCTGGTTTGTAACACTAATAAATTGAACATGGCCAAACAGCGTCGGTGTGTTTACAGCTGGCAGACACCTCCGACTGCAGATGCACCACAACAACACAAGAACAGAAGCAGAACTGTTTCTGCTGTTTGGAGGTTTTCAGGTTTTACAAACTCTATCCACAAGTAAAACACCAAATATTGTAAAGTTTGACTGTTGTTGCCGCTGCAGAAAGCTGTTCGGAGTTGGTGTTGTCCTTGACGGGGGTGTTCATCAGAGGAAGAGGAGGATGTCGACCGACCGACAGCACCAGCAGTCTGTTGTGCTAAGTGTTGTTGTTGTTTTCAGATTTGATGATTTGTTTAATGCATTACAGCTGCAAAACACCTGAATGTGCGCGGAGCATGTCAGACCGAAGGTTGAAGCCGAGCGACGTCGTCCTTCGTGCTGTCTGAACGACAACACGCTGAATGAAATGAGAATCAGATGAGTGAGCGCCGTGTCCGCCCACCGCTCGGTGTCCGTTTCACGCAGCTTGTCGAGCTCGGCCTGATCATTAGCCGAATTAGGTCTTCAAACAGTGAGAACCCTGCAGGGGGACAATGGACTCACTGTCCCCTCCGCTCGCAGAGCGGCGTGGGGAGGGCACGGTTCCCACAGTCGGCCTCAGCGACTTTGTTTTTGTCACCTTTTTACAGCCACAGTTGGATTCCACAACCTTCGACGCAATCAAACAGCACTTGTGTGTTTGTGACTACGGTATTTGCCGTATTTCAAATGAATGCCGAGAATGCCGTGACTCCATCTGGAGACAGAAAACCTGTCACAACACTGGCGGGGAAGAGTTCAGAGCCACTTATTAACAGATGACTTAATTAGTCTGAACAGGAAAAATGACCATCACGAGAGCCTACAGTTGTTGTATTCAATGATGCATTTTTTAAAGGATTGAAATAGTCTGCTAATGTAAATCAGCCTCACTGTTTGTGGATGGGGATTTTATAGACTTGAGAATTCCTCTTTTTAATGAAGTTATGGTCATTAACCACTATTTTAACCACCACATGACAAATTCCAGATTTTACAGAAACCACGGCGCGTTAAAAAAGTGAAACAACGTTTAATGTTTCAAAAATCTAAATGTATTCATCATCCTTTCTGAACATTGACTTATAAAGTGACTTCCTCACCTTAATGTGTCATACCTTGCTGTACTGCTGCAGCTCGCGAGTGTGTGTGTGTGTGTGTGTGTGTGTGTGTGTCTACTGCGGTGCTGCTACCGCCACACGTATCTCCCTACGTTGAGTTTTCTTTGGATAATATAATCAGAGCCTGCACCACAGCAGCAATGAATGACACTGGTGACACACACCCTCTTCATCACCCTCACCCTCGTCCTCCTCCGACATCAACTCTTCACCCTAAAACCTCACGTTACAGAGTGACAACAACAACTCACAGTTGGAGTACTACAAGTACACACACACACACACACACACACACACACACACACACACACACACACACACACACACACAACAAAGTAATGCTATTATCTTCTGTTAATCTATTTCAGTCTTCAAAGATTCAACCTTCGGCTTCTGCAAACACACATCTTTACTAAATCAACACAGGTTTCACAAAACAAAGCTTAGTGTGACAATGTACTGTCTCGCATTTAAAACAAAATCACACAAACACACTTACGGAGTCAATTTCCTGCCAAAACATGTTTTACAAATCCTCCACAATTCACAAACAAACACAGAGCAGTATGCAAAAATAAAACATCATAAACTAAAACTGATGCATTTCGTTTGCAAATAGAAAAAGTTAAACAAACACACAACATATTTCTAATACACTGTGATTCAGAGACAAATAAAGCATTTCAACAACACAGAAAAATTTAAACGGGACTTTTGGCTCAATCTTTCCGTCAAAAACGTCTTCCACAACAGCAGGTGGCGCTATGAGTCCATTTTGTGGCAATCCATCTGAAAATAATCACTTCACTAATTAGAAAATAAGCTTCAAAAAGCAGTGTTTTTGTCTGTTTGATTGACAGGCCTGTAGTTCAGTTAGGTTACAGCTATTGGTGGGCGGGATGTAGTATCACCTGGTTTCCAATCAGATCAGTCAGATCCACCGCTGGCTCCGCCCTCAGCTCGCCCAAATATGGTCACGTCCTGCTCTAAACGAGCAACTTCTGAGTAATATCTCTAAAAGTTAATAAACAAACGTTCTTTGGCTGATCGATCATCGCTGATGAACCCAACAAAGAATTCTGCAGCGTTTTAAAGCTTCAAAAATCATTATAATGTTTGTTAGTTTCTTCTTCACTGTTCAGATGCAGGGAGAACGATGGCACTTTTAAAATCGACTCATAGCGCCACCTACTGCTGTGGAGCGGAAATGAATTAAAGAAAACATTTTGCGCAAACACGGTGGAAAGTTTGAGACAAAAGTGATCTTTTTTTTTGGTCTTAGTTTTTTGTAAGACATTCTGTATTTGTGTCTGAAGCATGATGCTCTACAATGATTCATGTCTTTCATGGGAAGATTTTGTGTTTAGAAAACAAAATGCATTAGTTTGTTCATGTTTTTTTTTTATATTTGCAGACGATTAAAGAATCATATTGAAACAGGTTATTGTTCATTTTTGCCATAATTTTTTTTTAAATACCATTTTCATTTGGCGCTGTTTCCATTTCCACATTTTCCGCCAAATTTGACAAACAATGAAATACAGTGAGCTGTATAACACTCACTAACACTTGGTTTTAGTTTTTATGCAATAAGTTCTGCAACAAGTAAAACAACGAGGTGACATTATTTTTGACTGAAGCTGAAATGCAGGATGAAGAGATTTGTTTGTCCCGCCGGGTGCTCCGTACCGCGGGACGGGGGGCATGTCGGAGTGACAGGACCAGACTGCAGCTAGAGACACCAACCAGGACACACAGATGTCCTTTCCTAACGCAACAGTCCTCCTCCTCGGACCTGAGTGGTTCCGACAGAAGGTGGCAGGTTGAAGAAAAGCCGTGCAGATGCGAGGGTGAATGGAAACCATTTGGACCTACATGTTTGCTGCGGTGTCCTCCTCTCCTCGCCCAGCTGACACAAATCTCCTCTTTATCCAGATCAGAAAGCCTCGCAGACAGTTCGGGAGCTCACTTCGTCCTCTCTCGGTCCATCAGTCCTGCTCACTGGCGTTGCCGTCCGGTCCGGTCCGGTCCGGTCCAGAAGAGCCTCCCTATGTTCGCTCACAGAGCAGCTGATACTTTGAGCCGGTCCCCTTTACTGCACTTTATTCCACCGGCGTCAAGCGCTGCGCAGCTGATATGATGACTTCCGGTCAACCCTTTCAAATTAAAACATGCCTAACTCCCCTCAGCTTGTTGGTTGGTTCTTGACTCTTCTTAAAGTTGGTTTACCAGGGTCCTGCGTCTACACGGCTTTAAGTGTCTTTATGGAGTGACGTGTTGGCGCACAAACATGGCGCGTGACCGACTGCGTGAGCCAGTTTGGACCAAAAATGGCAGATTTGTTTATTTATTTGTCCGATTTAAACTTGTCACATGATCTTTCTACATCCTGGTGTTTAACATTACCACATTAAATAACAAATGATCACAAAAAAACAACAACCGAGTTTATGTAAAATTACAGCACATAAATAGATTATAAAGAGTAAAGAGGAGCAACAGCATTACTGCAAACATGAAAAGCAGATCTTTTAAATATGAGATCCAATCTATAAAATACTACAAAAGAATAAAAAATAAATAAAATTAAGAAAAGTTGTGATAATTTAAAAGAGTCATGAGAGGAGTAAACAGGTCACTACCCTGTAATCTTCACATTCTTTTGTTTATACTTATGGATTCATGTACATCCAGGAACATCGTGTCCATTTACGTTTTAATCCAAAGTGTTTTCATATCCTCTAACTTAAAAGTGGCAAACTTATTTTGTGTGATTTAAAGCCTTGTTTTTGTGAAACAGGGTTTATGTTGTTTATTCTTTGCTTGACCTTGTTGTGACATCGGACGTTTCCTTTCTGGCAGCACTAGACTGCCACCTGCCGGACAATCAAGATAAATCTGCGTTCACTTCTGTTAGAACCGTCAGTCAGCAGCAGACGTTTCTATCCACATGCACAAAGAAGAACTAACTGTACTGAACATAGCAGAAACCAGTCGTATGTTTTCTCTGCATTGTAAAGTGCTTTCACTTCCACCGAGTTTTATAGACAGCCGGTGCTGGATTAACCTGTTAGGGGCCCTGAGGGGGACATTTTGCTGTTGGATTGCCATTCTGTCTCCAACTTCCCTTAAAGAACAGGACACATGGCAGACTCCTTATACTTGTACTAAATGCTGACTAAAAAACACAAAGATGTCACTATGAATGTATCACTTTATTAAAACACTGCATGGATCATGCAGGCAAGAAATAATATTCAACCACATCATAATACAGAAATACGTCGATGTAAAGGCTACAGAGAAAATCATAATGCTTTTTATGACTGCAATCTTTTAGACGTGTCTGTCAGGCTTTGCCCTGGTTTGCCCTTTTATTCTGATTATATGCAGCTTTGTTGTGATGACACAAAAACGCACAAAAGCTTATTAAAGAGAAAAGAAAAAAAAAAGCACGTCATTTAAAACACACAGAATGTGATATAATCTGTTTACATACATATTTCTTACTTAAACAAAGTAAATACATTATATCATCATTTGCAGAAATTCCACTCAATTAGGAACATTGAGATGTTTTTTCAATAATATGTTTTCGTGCGGAGGTGATGGTGTTTTCGAGGACTCATTTATATTGAGAGAGATCATAACTACCAGAAGATGGCAGCCACAGATCATAAAGACCCGAACTCCTCCTGCATATCGTCTCCACAGTTAACTGGAATATGGAAGGAATTGGTAAAAAAAAAAAAAAAAAACAAGCTTTATTTAAAATGTACGTTTTCAGAAGTGGTGGATCTTACATTAATTAATACCACTTGGCACATTTACTTCTTATTGTTGGTGTTATTTTTATGCCATCTACTCTTATTGTGTGAAGCTAAATATGGACAGGTTAACAATGAATTCTGCATTAAACCTCAGACCCCTCTTGTGGATCTGAGGCCCAGGCACTCTGCTAACTATTTAAAGTATGCAAGATATGCATGCACATGTGCTCAGTTTTTTCAACATTTAACATACAGTAAATAACTGTACGACTGCACTAACTCGGGTTTGGATTGTGGTTGCACTGCATGTAAATTAATGGGAGATTGCGGCCCCACTGTTATTACACACTGGCATTATATTATGATCTATGATATGATTTCAAACATGAATAAACAGCATCCCAAATCTGTTTTCAGATTATGTTGAATTTACATTTCAAGAGAGACTGAAAAATGTCTGTTAGATTAGAAGAATGTTCCTGTACACTTAAAATGGGATTTCATTATTACAGTTTGTGAACTGCTGGATGTGCTTTTTGTTGGTTGTTCATTTATCACATTTATTTTGATAAACCAGAGAAAACAGGGTTCACAAATTAGCTTTAAGTGAAAAAGGTGGACACAATAAAAAAACGATCAAACCGTAAAAAAACAGGTAAAGTTGTGCAACAGCTCGTCGGTGTGAAGGTTTGATGTTCTGAGCGCCGGTTCACAACACGGTCACGAGTAAAGAATGTGTTCCTGACACTGATTGCTACAGATATTTACCTACAGAAGAAGATTGTTGGTAAGAATCAGGATGTTTCATTTTAATGTGCATTAAAAAAATGCACAACATCAGGCCTTTCAGAGTAAAAGTCACAAAACTTCCCTGAAAGTTTTTTTTATTGATTTGAGAGGACGACATTAAAAGTAAGTGCTGAGAGACATGTAGCAGACATTTTTAACGACACATTATATTTATACTCATCTTACAATAGATGACATAATAGAGCTAAAATGATGAGGTCATTACTTGATAGGTTTGACTTTTCTTTGGGGCTTTTTGCACCATCATCATGTTTCAGGGAACAAGCAGTGGAACAAACATTATTGACTTCTCATGCCGGACCTCCAACCCCATACTGTTTTAACTTGTAATCATTTATGACTGGTTTGAAGCACTCATTTTTATTTTATGTGCTCCTGTAAATGTGGAAAACGCAATGTCCTTCCACTCGAAGGTTAAACCTTCTGATGACCTCTGAACTCTTTGGATCTGACTATCGTCAAAACTCACGGGAATAAAGACACAAGTTTTCAGAGGATGTCATGAGAGGTGTGCTGAGATGTCATCTTCACCAACTTGTCTTTGAAGTGCATGTAATTAATGTTCTGCTCCGTTATCTGTGTGTGTGTGTGTGTGTGTGTGTGTGTGTGTGTGTGTGTGTGTGTGTGTGTGTGTGTGTGTGTGTGTGTGTGTGTGTGTGTGTGCGTGCGTGCGTGCGTGCGTCGGTCAGTGTGTAATTAATGTTCAGATATAGATGAAACTGCCTTCCTATAATTACTGGATATACATGGAGTGGTGTGCAGATGTGAGAGTCTTCTTCTGTCCTGCGTCTGTCAGCCGACATCTTAAAGACGTTAAGTTGATGACAATGGGAGGAGAGGAGAGGACGGAAGAGGACAGGAAGGGAGACGAGAGGGAGAGGGGGAGAGAGATGAGCTGAGGAAGAGCGTCCAGGAGAGAGGAGAAAAGTTGATGAGATGGAAGGAGGCGATAGCAGGAAGACACCTTCCTCTCAGGTTGTCTGTAATTACTGCTCAGATGGAGGAAGATGTGTTGACTGTGTAGTCACTGTGCAGTAATATCTGTGTGTATTAGCGCACAGTGTGTGTGTGTGTCCCTGTATGTTATTAAAGTGTGTAGAACTACTAATTACTGTGCTGTGTGTGTGTGTGTGTGTGTGTGTGTGTGTGTGTGTGTGTGTGTGTGTGCGTCAATATACATGGCAATGTCAAGTTATACAGTAACTTCACTGTCTCTGTACGCCGTTGTAGAAGTTCTTGTCTGTAATTATAGCTCTATATCAGAATGATACACACACAGATTCAGGTAACAGGTTATTAATTGTGCAGTATTTTAGTAAACAGTTTTTAAATACACTTTATATACCAATAGATAGGACTCGACTTGGCTGGTAATGTTGATGAGTTGTGTTTTTATTTCATATTTCTTTAAATCTTAGCCCTTTTTTTCTTGTGTGTTCTTTAGGATAACATGACATAATTATTGATCCATCTTTGGTCAGTCAAACCTTCAATATTTTGATGATAAAAACTTGTGATTGGTTTGATCCTGATAGCTGACTTAATACTGAACACTTTCACACTCAACCAATATCGACTCAGTCAATCTTTGACGTCTTTGCATTACATGAGGAGGCCCGCCCCACTCATATCATGTTTGAATGAGAACGCTCCAGAAAATATGTGGTTAATAAAGCTTCTCAATGGATGGCTTTGACATCATGAAAAAAATGGAGCTTCCCCACACTCAAGCTCTCCAGCAACTCCTTCAGATAAAATCCAGTTCTCTTTAAATGCCTCTCCAGCTGGAGGGTGAGAAGCTCAGACATAGTCAGAAGCAACCAATCTAACAATCAGTCTGCGGTCTAACATCACACACCGTCAGCAGAGTGATGGCTGTCTGAGCAACCCGGTATCACAGCAAAAAATGTGAACGGGACACACTGGTCCACGACAGGAAAACGTGAAATAGCCACGCTTCTGCCTCTCGAGGCGTGACAGTTACATGTTTTACTGTAGTGGACCAAAATAATAACCTACTGCATGCGTAGAGCCACGTGATTTAGATTACATTTACGTGTGTGTAACTTTAACGCTTTTAAAACATGTAACTGTCCTGCCAAGACAGCCCAAAGCAGCTCTTTCAGCTTTTGCTGTGATGGACCGGCGTGTCTATTTCACGCTTTGCCGTGATACTGGGTTGGTCCAAGACTGCAGTGTCCCAATAATAAAATAACTTTGTTAGAACGGATCCAAGCTACACACTCTCCACTGAATCCTTGAATGACACATATCCTAATTGTATTCCTCAGATACAACGCACAAGAAAAACCTTTGAACCCCAAAAATAATCAGTGCCAACAGGGCCTTTCTTTGTCCCCATAAACATACATTATGTTGGTCAGAATTTAAATCTTAAATTTTTTCATTTTTAAAAATAGAATATGGGAATTTCTTCAAATTTGGCACAAATGTTCACTTGGACTCAAGAATGCACTTATTAGATTTTGGTGGACAAAGGTCACTGCTATTTCATGTCTGTCCCAACCAACAGTGTCGTCACTTGTTGGTTTGTGAACGGCCGTTATGAGATATGGAGTTCGGAATTTGCCCGTCACCATCTTGGAGCCAGAAGTGACCATATTTGGACAAGCTGGGGAGCTGACTTGATCTGATTGGAAACTCAACGATACTACGTCCCGCCCACCGATAGCTGTACCCTGACTGCACCACAGGCCTGTCAATCAAACAGACACGCCCCCCAAAACACGTCTTTTTGAATCTTCTTTTCTAATGAATGAGGGATTATTTTCAGATGGACCTCCAGAAAACTAATAAGAAGGAGTGACTTTAACTAACAACACCGAAAGAAGTTGTGAAAAATGTTTATTGACTTCAAATTTGATTTGAGAAGTTGAATGGGAGTCTATGGAGCTGGTGGCTTTTTGGAGACGACCTCTAGTGGCACTCAGTGGTATTGCAATTTAAGGAACTTCGGCATCAGCCTCATTTTTCAGACCTGGAAGCTACGAACACTTTTATATTCAGTCAATGCTCTGAACACTCTTGTTCTTGGCGCCTGATGCTGAAGCCTCTACTCACTCACTCACTCACTCACTCACTCACTCACTCACTCACTCACTCACTCACTCACTCATTGTCACTGGCTGTGCAGGCCAAATATGTCCTAAAAGACTTCACTCGCCATCTCAGGCCTTCATCTCTCAGCTTCTTTCACCGGCTCTGCCATCAGTGGCATTGATTGTGTGTTGAAGGTTCTTACCCTGTGATTTCTGCTCATTATTTTGACCGCACATTGTTCTCCAGACAGCGATCTGATTACAGCGTTTTTCTGGTTCTCCGCCTCACAACAAAGTGCTTCAAAACACCTTTTCAACTCCAAGAACAGCTCCACTCCGCCTGTAGCAAATAAACACATTTATTGACAGCGTAATCACTCAGTGCTCTCTGTCTGCCATGTGTACAAAGACACACACACACACACACACACACACACACACACACACACACACACACACACACACACACACACACACACACACACACACACACACACACACACACACACACACACACACACACACACATACAGAAGGGTCAGAGGACAGTTGAGAGTCATAAGGTCTATGATTGGATGTTTACAGAGAAGTGGGCGTCACCATTTGTCACTCCGCTAAATATCGACCTGAGGAGACACCTTCACTAATGGACAGCAGAGAGATGGAGACAGACAGACAGACAGACAGACAGACAGATGGAGAATAAAGTTAGGAATCCTTCACAAGTTTTTTTAATTTTCTCTTTGACCACATGCATACAGTCCTCCCACTGAAACTCATAGTTCAGTATTTTGGACGACTGGAGTAAGTTGGCGCTGCAGATTCCACTGTTGCTGCTGTAGGAAGAATGTGTTGCAGGCCTGAGCAGCAGCACTGTTCAGTAAGAGACATTACAGCTTGGCTTGAGGTAAAGGCCCAGTGTGGATGATTTAGAGGGATCTATTGGCAGAAATGAAATTTTCTATATACAGTATTATTATGTTTTCAATAGTGTAAAATCACAGAAAACTAAGAATTATTGTGTTTTTGTTACCTTAGAACAAGATTTTTGCACTGAAAATGAAGGCCAGTTTTGTTGTTTGCAATCTGTAACCTCGCCACTAGATGCCACTAAATCCTTCACACATAAAAGGGTGGCAAACACACTGCTGACCTCAGAGGGGCGGCAGCTGTAGACGGAGGCATCATCTGTCCGTTCTCTTGGACGTGATATCTCAAGAATGCCTTGAAGGAATTTCAAACTTCAAACTTGCCACGGATGTTCACTTGGTCCCAAGAATGAACTGATTAGAATCTGGGGTTCAAAGGTCAAGGCCACTGTGACCTCAATTTGATCCATTGTCATGGACATGATATCTCAGGAAATCCCAAAGGAATTTCCTCAGATTTGGCACCAACGTTCATTTGGCTTTAAGGACGAGGTAAATAGAGTTTAGTGGTCAGAGGCCACTGTGACCTCACTTCCCTCCCATCCGGCAGTCCCATTCTTGTGAATGCGATATTTCAGGAAGAGCTTGAGGGGATTCCTTCAAATTTGGTGCATACGTTCGATTCAATTTAAGAATGCACACATTACAGTTTGGGTTCAAAGGTCAAAGAGACTGTGACCTCAAGTCTTTCCTATTTCTGTCGCAGGAACACCTTGACGGAATCTCTTCAAATTTGGCACAAATGTTCACTTGGCCTCAAAGTTGAAGAACATTTTGGTTGTTAAAGGTCAGGCATCAAGGTCAAAATGATCTGTCATCCATCATATCAGTTCGCCCCCATTATTGTGAACGTGAGTTCACAGGAACGTGTTTCTTAAAATTTGTCACTAACATTCACTTGGACTTAAAGACGAACCAATTAAAATTTGGTGGTCAAAGGTCACTGTGAGCTCACAAACCATTGATTGTGGCCAAAAATCCCACTGTCACATAATAACGATCTGCAAAAAAACCAAAACGGTTTTGACCATTTTTCAGCACCATAAATGAGTAACAGAAAGTGACCATATTCCACATGTGGTCAGATCCTGAATGTGTCCATATTCACAGCATCGTCTTGGGTCAATCAGCTTTATTAGCCAAGAATGTGAACATTGAACTTTTAATGTTTTGAAATTCAGCTGTGATATAGGGAAGGAAATTGTGTTGCATTGTCTTTTGGGATGTTGCATCTGTTCCTGATAAACAAAAATATTATAATAACACAAGACAGGTTGATGATCTCTTAACTGCTAAACGTTTCTCCTGAAAGTAAAATTTACTGAACAAATTCTTAGAATTATAATATGTTTCTTGAAATCTTCTCTTAACATGAAATACTATCAAAAATAATGGCTGCTGGACTGTGGCAGCTTTAAATGTGTGTGTATGACAAGGTGATGATGTCGACAATGATGATGATGATGATGATGATGGGAGACGAGGAATTAGGTTTCGATTAGCCACAGTGTCAGGTCATGGTGTCACGTCCCACTCTTCTGTCTGTGTGACTGATCAATACCAACATCACACACACTATTAGCAACTCTGCTCCTCTTTCTCTGTCTCTCTCTACCTCTGTCAGAAACACAATTATCAACCCCCCTTCTCCCCCATCACTCTATCCTCCACTCTTTCCCATCTGTCTCGATTCTTCACTCTTCTATCACTATTTCTCCTCCTTTCATGTCACATTACTTGCTGCTAAGTTTTCTCTATTCTGACTTTAAATGTACATTTTCTACGTAGATTTTACATAGACTGTCAGTTACCAGTGTTGGTTACTATTTTCTTACAGACTCAAGTGTCAGAAAGTCTGCAACCCGATAAATCCACCAACCTAAATGACGTGAAATAGACACGCTTTGGCCTGTCTAGGCGTGACAGTTTCACATTTTCCCGTAGAAGACGAAAATGAAACCTACTGCATGCACACAGCCATGTGATTTACGGGAAACTTTTACTTAAAAAAAAACAACAACACATGGTTGCAGTTAGGAAGACTCCACAAGGTTGGGCTTTGTGACAAAAAACATGGTTGGGGTTATGAAACAAAAAACATCTCAAGGACAACGTTGTCACCATCGGGATTCACGCTATCAGGCCACACCTCCTGCCTCCTGATACCTAAATATATGTATAAAATGCCCTCTGTATTTGGTCACATGACCCTTTGTTACGTTACTTGTACATGCGTGTAAGTTTCACGCTTACAAAACCTGACACTGTCACGCCGAGAGGCCAAAGTGTGGCTATCTCACATTTTGCTGTAGTGGACCGGCGTGCCCGTGACCCTGTTCAGGGTAAAGCGGGTATAGATAATGGATGGATGGATGGACCGGCGTGTCTATTTTACACTTTGCCGTGATACTGGGTTGGTTTGCTGCTACCGTACAGTTATGGTCACCTTTAATTTCCGTTTTACCAATGTTTTGAAAATATAAATATTCATTCAGTATTTATTGCTTATATCTATCTGTTATGAGTGTGTGGTTTGGGCTGATGATCATTGGCTGTGGAGTACCAGAATCAGACACACACTGACACAACCCGAAACTTAATGAACCAATACAGCAGCCACTTTAAAGTCGTCGTTGCACTTGGGATGTCAAATTAAAGGGTCATCAATGTTTTTATCCACCTGTAAAAAAAACCTCACTTCAAGCCAGCAGCAAGTGGCAAACATGAAATGACTGATTTGTGATCATATTTGGATGAGCTGTGAAGGAGCGAGGGGTGGATCTGACTTGATCTGACTCGATCTGACTAAGGACCCATGGACATTATGCCCCGCCCACTTGTAGTCTAAACCTGACAGCACCACAGGCTTGTCAATCAAACCAGACATGCCTACAAATATACAGATTTCTTTGAGGCTTAATATCTAAATAATGATAGATTATTTTAAGAAGGATCACCAGAACACAGATCGGAAGGAGGGAATGAAGATAATGACCCCATGAGGACTTTACATTTATTGACTTTGTATTTTGGAGCTAGAAGGTTTTTGTTGGAGCCAATGAGGTTACGTCCATTTCTATATTCAGTCTCTGGTGAACGCTCACAGTTTAAGAAGTAGAGAGACATCACAGTGGTTCCTGAAGACTAAAACAATGAAAAAAAAGTGAGACAGAAAGAGACGGGACGGGACAAATATCTGTAGAGGCACAGAGTGTCACAGTAAATGAGGGATGAAAAAAGCTCATTAGCTAAAAGGCCCCTCTCTCACCTCCCGCTGTGACATGTGGATGTGTGTGTTTGTGTGTGTGTGTGTGTGTGTGTGTGTGTGTGTGTGTGTGTGTGTGTGTGTGTGTGTGTGTGTGTGTGTGTGTGTGTGTGTGTGTGTGTGTGTGTGTGTGTGTGTATCTGTGTGTGTGTGTGTCCACAGGCTTTCATTCAAAAGGACAAAGAGACTTGTCAAGTCAACATGCAGCCAGTCAAGCAAACAGTACAGGTCACAAACACACACACACACACACACACACACACACACACACACACACACACACACACACACACACACACACACACACACACACACACACACACACACACACACACACACACACACACACACACACACACACACACACACACACACACACACACATTGTTTGAGGGCACTGATGCTGTTTCCAAGTCATTTAACTTTAGAAGGTATTAGGCTGTCCAATGATTATCATTTTGTCTGAAATATAAACACAGACAGACAGACAGACAGACAGACAGACAGACAGACAGACAGACAGACAGACAGACAGACAGACAGCTGGATAGATAGATAGATAGATAGATAGATAGATAGATAGATAGATAGATAGATAGATAGATAGATAGATAGATAGATAGATAGATAGATAGATAGATAGATAGATAGATAGATAGATAGATAGATAGATAGATAGATAGATAGATAGATAGATAGATAGATAGATAGATAGATAGATAGATAGATAGATAGATAGATAGATAGATAGATAGATAGATAGATAGATAGATAGATAGATAGATAGATAGATAGATAGACTCTTCTGTTGTATTACAGCGTGTCTGTTAATCTCAGAAAGATATCTTAAAACCCGAAAAAATAAAACCTAAACTTAAGAAAAAATGCTTTTGAAATTTTGGCCCTGAAACTGAGGTCCAAATATCTGAGAAAACAGCACCACACAAAAACACACACAGATACACACACACACACACACACACACACACACACACACACACACACACACACACACACACACACACACACACACACACACACACACACACACACACACACACACACCACCGCCATGCTGATATTACGCTAACAGCTTTGGAGGTGAAAATGAGAGCATCTGGTACCAGTTCACACACACACACACACACACACACACACACACACACACACACACACACACACACACACACACACACACACACACACACACACACACACACACACACACACACACACACACACACACACACAGAGCGAGCCTGTTATTCCTTGTATGACCAGGAGGTGATGGTATGAGTCTGGTGATCGTCTCTCTTTCTCTTTAACTCTGAGAGTTCTGATCGGACATTAAATGAACTCGTGATCTGTTTCTCCTTTTTTCTCTCTTAACAATGCTCCTCTCTCCTCAGCTCCGTCTCTTTTCTGTGGGCTGTCAGGGTGGATATTCACCTTGGTTACTGAAGCGGACAAATGACACCTTTTAAAACTGTGACGTGTGTGTGTGTGTGTGTGTGTGTGTGTGTGTGTGTGTGTGTGTGTGTGTGTGTGTGTGTGTGTGTGTGTGTGTGTGTGTGTGTGTGTGTGTGTGTGTGTGTGTGTGTGTGTGTGTCAGAGGACCTGGAGCTGTCACAGAGTTTGTGTGTGAACTAAAATAATGCTACACAAGTTCAGTAAGGACTGGTTGCTTCATTTGTCTTTGACTCTGTATTTCTACGTGTATGATGTCACCACAGCTCTGATTAACATCCTTACATATGTTTAACATACACAAACCCAGCAATACACACATACAGTAACTGTCCAACATACCTGTGGACATGTTGCTGCCATGTTTGTGCGTCCAATACAGTGTATAATGCGTTGATATCATCTGGTATGCTAATGTTGGCTAACCTGGCTTTATTAGTGGAACAAGTTGCGATTTCATTCCCAGTTATGATTTCCGACATAAATCTAATGCACCAAAAATAAGTTTTTTCATTATCCTAAATGTAAAGTAATTAGACATTCATGTCCACTTCATATAAACAAAGCCGAACATCCCTTCCAATAATAAGAACAACCACCAAATGAAAAAACAAAAGCAAAAAAAAAAAGATATATACAGTTCATTAATTTCCACGAGAAGCAACAAAGAGAACAAACTCAGGAGGAAACCTCCATCACAACCATCTACAACTGTAAAAGAAAACTGGTTTTAAGAAGATATATAGTTTCAAAACAGCGACCACACATGAAAGATGTGATAGACATGTGACACTTGTATGCATTAATTTAAGGAAGAATACAGTCTTCAACTGTTTTCATGTGAATAGAACTTTCAGAGGACGTTAAGTCACTTTTTCACATACTTTTAACATGTTTTTTTATTGATACACTAAATTTTATACCTCCACCATTTTGACGTTTTTCTGTTGTTGCTTCAAATTTCTATTGTTTCTCATGCAAAAATTTAAAGTGCAAAAATAATGATGGTGAAAACATCTTTTAAAAAAAATATTTATTCAATATTTACAGACGGTAAGTGAGGCTTGTGTGCTAAATCTTTTGACCTCCAAAAGAAAAATGAAGAGTGACTTTTTTTGGCCACATCAGTTGAATCCAGTGGAGAGTTTTTCCCACAGAAAAACTTGCTGTTATGTTTAGTTTTAAATACAAATGCAGCAGCTCAAATATACAGCCGACACCAGAGATGTTTTCAAGCCAGACTAACTTTTCTGGATATGAAAAACGTCACCATGTTTGTCTCTGTAGATAACAGCGTCCCCCTTTGTCGTCACGATGCTAAAAAAAAACTACACAACCACAGACAGATACCCTCACACTGCCAAAAATAAAAATAAAGTGGCATTATACATCTTAAAGTGAAGCACAGAGGAGACAGATGGGAACGTGGGGAAGGAGAGCAGGACAATATCATGCAGTGAAGGTCTAACTAGCCAGGGGTCGAAGTGACAAGTTGGTATTTGTTCCATCTGGTAGGAGCCTGAACAACTCAGCAAATATATATTTTTTTCTCCAAAAAAGGAGTTTTGATAAAAGTAAATGAGTTAACACAGCTAATAAGTTTTACCAGCTGTATTTTGGGCTTTGAAGCTCTCTCCCTCCTCTCAGGGCAGCAATGTAGGAAGTTTCAGATCCTCTGCGTTGATTTAAACTGAATTTAATTGATTTTGCAAGCAAACTTTGCTGTTTTGAATCTTGGTATATGCTTATGAAATTAACAAAGAAGTGACTGTATTGTAATAGTTACACCATGAAACAGTGGCTGTACTTTTATAAATGCACACTTTCGTAGTCCCAAAAGTTTTATATTCCAAAAATGAATTTTCAGCAGCGATATTAAAAAATGACCTGCAGCTGAAAATACTTGAAATTGTTCCTAATGAATATGAATTATAGACTTCAATTGAAATACAATAATTATTTGTGTTGCATTAAAAAAGAAACATGTCAATAAAAATGTCCTTCTTTATTTAACATCCTCATATTTTCATCTCAATAACGGGTTTGAAAGCAGAACATTCAGTTAGGAAGGTAAAATGCAGCAAAGTTGAAATTAATATTATTGAGTTATTGTTTGCTTATTTGTTCCTGTGTGATCTGTACACTGTTACCTCTTTACAAGAAAAACGTTGATGTAAGCAATCAATCATTAGTATGTTTTTATTGTTAAGGGAACTTAAAATAGAACTAATGAAATGGACTCGGAATGATTTTTTATCCATTTCACAGCACAAAGTGATTAAATGTCGAATTGACATTTTCCACAGCTCTGCTCTCTGTGTAATTATGATGTGAAGGCAGGTCATTCACTCACAGTGACAATATTGAAGTCAGATAAATAATTAGAAAGTTGGACACAAACTTTTATTTACTGCGGCTCCGATCAGAGAGAGATTAGTAATTAGAGAGAGACGTTTTGAAGCCACCTCAGTGAGCACAGTGATGAGACAATCAAGCAGAAAATTGCCAGTTGCAGGAGCACAATACAATAATCTGTTGGTTGACGAGTGCTTCATTAGTTGATTTGTAGTCCGACGGTCATTTTCGAGGGGCTAGTGCATTTCAATATTTGGTCTGGGTCTCCAAAATGATTTTCAGGCTACAGTCTGTGTGAGATCGTGTTGTTTAGTGGTACATTTTGTGAGTTTTCTTTGTGGAGAGGAAACAAAAATCCCCAAACATTGCAATTTGATTTGTTATCTTTGATTTTTATATAAACAATAACTCAAATAAAGCAAAGCGTGAAAGCTCCCCCTCAGGTCTACGGGGATTTTTAAGCCCCTTTTAGCGCATTGTTTTGGTTTGCCCAGAACTCAAACAGACCAAATCAGAGTTTAATATTACAGACTTCACTCCTGGTGAGGAGAATGCAACATGTAGCATCTGGCAAAATAAATATGGGACTAACATTCATCAGGTGGCTGAACTCAGAGAGCTTCCAAAGCATGACAGCTAAGACTCTTCAGGCCGGCACACCAAGGTGACTGCAGGTCACAGCTGAACCGTTTTAGAAGTTGACTATATGGACCAACTCAGACCGTAAGCAGACAGCCTGCCCCACCAGGATCCAGAGAGGAAATTTAGGAACCTTTGTCCTTCTCCTCCTCAGCAGCCTTCTGCAGAATTTTTGCTTCTAAAAGCCTATAAATAACCTTTTTACTGGCCATAGAGGAACTGAAGGACAAAAAAAAACCCAGGAAGATTTTCAGAGAACCACTGCAGACTTAGCTCCTAGCCTAGCCTTGTATAAAAAGCTTCCCCATCCAACCAAAGACAACGTTTAGCGGTCTTCAAGTCCATCTTCAAAATAACATGGAAATTCTGCAATTAATTCGTGATAGAACAATTCATTGACTCCCAGTCAGCTACTGCACAAAGTGCCGAGCCACCAGATGCTAACAGACAGAGACGGGATACATCAAATGTAGAGAATCTTGTTATGCAGCTGGCCTGCACGCCCAACAGGACAAGTCCTGACACCTCTGGATTCGCTTCAGACGCTCCCAGACCCGCCTTCCTTCTCACTGGCACAGCAACAGCAGCAGGTTGAAAGCATCAGCTCCAGCCAGGACTTTTTCTGATGTCGTCTGCCGCAGTGGCAAATCCAGCAAGAAACCAAGTAAGATGGTACCAACGTCCAACATCTGTGAGGGAGCTAACAGAGATGCTGCCAGTTACCCCTCTTTACACATACAGTAATATGAGGATTATCATCCACGCTGGGTCTTGAAACCTTCTACAAAGGAAATCTGGCTCTGAGATCTTGAAAAAACAATTTTCACTGATGCTGGAGAAACTGAGTGACTGTAAGGTCCAACATGTTTTCATCTCATGAAGCGTTCCGGGAATTGAATCCTTTAGCAGACTTGTTGGCTTTAATACATGGCTGACATCTGTGTGGGACAATTTCAATATCTTTTGGAGAAGACTACTCAATGCCGGCCTACGTCAGGCCCTTACGCTATATCCAAACAAGAATTCATGCAAAAGACAGTTCACAGACAGCATGTATTAATACACAAGTATAAAAAAGCAAAAGAAAAAAAAAATTGACTTGATTTTTTGCAATTGATAGAGACTTTAACCTGCAGAGATTTCCAAAGGATGGTGCCAGAAGTGAGATACTGAAGTTATTAAAATCATAAGGTTTTATCTCCTGGATAGAGGCCATACACTATTTAAAAGTGTTCGTAGGTTCGGGGTCTGAAAAATGAGGCCGATGCAAAAAAGCCTTAAGCTGCAATACCACCCAGAGCCACTAGAGGTTGGCTCCAAAAAGCCTCCAGCTCATTTAACTTCTCTCATTTTTCAGTCAATAAAATTGTACACAGGTTGAAAAGTTTTTGTGGAAATCTATGTGAAAATATTCCGTCATTACTTTGAAAATAAGCTTCAAAAAGCTGTGTTTTTGGTGGCGTTTCTGTTTGATTGACAGGCCTGTGTTGCAGTCAGGTTACAGCTATCGGTGGGCGGGACGTAGTATCGTCAGGTTTCCAATCAGATCAGTCAGATCCACCGCTCGCTCCTCTCCCTGCTCGCCCAAATATGGTCACTTCCTGCTCCAAACTGCTCCGAACTAGAAACATGGCGACGGACAAAATCTGAACTCAAAGCCTCATAACAACCGTTCAACCAACCAACGGGTGACGTCACTGTTGGTTGCTGATAATCTGCCTCCAGCTTTCTTAAATGGAAGTTTTGTTTTTTGTTCCCAAAATCATCAGGAAAGTTTTGATGGTATCCAGGACATGTACCGAGTGTTGAACACAGATGATCTGACGTCTCCAGATCTTCCAGTGGATTCAGAGAAAAGGAAATAAAGCAAATCATAACAATATATAATATGGAAATATGAATGCCTTGGATGTAATTCCATCACTGTGCTTTGGGACTCTTCACCCACTGATGCACGATTTTTAAATTTCCATTTAAGATGTAAACATTGATGTGAGTTTTCATGCAGCAGTTCGACACGAGGAGTTCCATCTTTAACTTGTTCCTTTTTGTCTGAGTTTGTGTGCACTTCAGCTTCACTTGAGTTCACACACACTTACAATTAATACAGTGCATGCTTCAACACACAGACACTTGGGATTAATGCTCCGCATGCATGAATACGTACACATGCCCCACACTTCTGCTTCAGCACACACACTGACACATTCATGACACCCAGTCCGCCGCGATGACACTCGTGCCAGCGCACACACGACGAGATAAACACACACACACACACACACACACACACACACACACACACACACACACACACACACACACACACACACACACACACACACACACACACACACACACACACACACACACACACACACACACACACACACCGACACGGTGAGACCACTGTGGTGGGGAGTGAAATTACAGAAATATACTCAGTCGAAAAAATAGAGCCAGGATTCTTTTGCAGAAGAAAAGACGGCGAGACTTCAAGTCAAAATGTTTGGAGCCGTACTCTCAGGGATTTTCTTTTGAATACAGTAAATATTAGACATCCAGCTACACTCAGTCCCAATTACAACTACAGCCGTGAAGATTCAAAAATTTGCAGAATGTGAATTAACATCCTTAATTGCAGCAAAAGGTGCTCTAAAATCTTTCGATAAGTGCGTAGGTTACATGCTTATCGTATGTCACACCATTAAGATGCATAATTGTATGATGTCATTACAAATATTATGACTTCCATGACTCCGCCCACCAGACTCCTGCAGGGATAGGTCTGCTCAGAGGGTCGTCTCAAACATTATACTGATATTATCATTGAAGGGTGTGATGGAAGTCATTCACCTGTGTTTCTGAGTGCATTCGGGTCTGTGATGTGACCACAGACTGTGTATAAAAGTGAACGTAGCTTCCGACGAAGAAAAATTAGGCCAATGCGGAAATGCCTTCAACTGCAATAAGAGCAAGTGGTTGGCTCCACAAAGGTGCCGGTTTCCATAGACCCCCATTTAACTTCTCTCAAGAAATTCTGAAGGTTTTTGGTATTTCGTTCGCTAAATTCACTATCCCAGATTAATGTTCTGACGGTCCATCTGAAAATGAATTAATTAGTAAATAAGCCTCAAAAAGTTGTGTTTTTGGGGGTGTGTCTGTTTGATTGACAGGCCTGTGGTGCAGTCAAGTTACGGCTATCAGTGGGCGGGACGTAGCATCCCCAGATTTCCAATCAGATCCCCAGGTTGTCCAAATATGGTCACTTCCTCCTCCAAACTGCTACAAATGACATAAAATGGTGACGACCTAATTCTGACCTTGAGGCTTCATTATCGCTGTTCACAAACCAACCGGTGACATCACTGCTGGTTGTCGTCTGGATGTGACATCAGGAAAGGAAAACAAAAATAAAAGTAAATCCATCCATCCGTTCTCTTTCAGTTATCCGGGATCGGTTCGTGGTGGCAGCAGGTCAAACAAGTTTGCCCAGACTTCTCTCTCTCCCGCAACATCCTCCAGCTCATCCTGGGGGATCCCGAGGCGTTCCCAAGCCAGCTGGGAGATATAATCCCTCCAGCGTGTTCTCCGAGGTCTCCTGCCAGTTGGGTGTGCCCGGAAAACCGAACCGCCCCTTTTGACTCCTTTCGATGCGAAGGAGTAGCGGCTCGACTCCGAGCTTCCTCCTGATGTCCGAGCTCCTTACCCTCTCTACCATCTCTACCATCTCTACCATCGGGCTGAGCCCGGCCACCCTACGGAGGAAACTCATTTCAGCCACTTGTAGCTGCGATCTTGTTCTTTTGGTCACGGCCCAGAGCTCGTGACCATCGGTGAGGGTCGGAACGTAGACCGACCGGTAAATGGAAACTTCCTACTGCGGTTGTATGAAGACCGGATGGCCCGTTGCAATGACTCCAGCACCCCGTACTCTCGCCTGGACCGAGGGACCAGGTTGAAAGTCTTCTCCAAGTCCACAAAGCACATGTAGACTGTAGACCAGCAGTCTTGCGAGGGTAAAGCTCTGGTCCACTGGTCCGCGACCGGGACGGAATCCGCACTCCTCCTCTTGAATCTGAGGTTCGACAAGCGCCTCATTTCCAGCACCCTGGCGTGAGCTCCTCTTCTTTAATATTTTCTCCTTTTAATTATAGACCTTTCAGCTGCTTTTATCTCATGGGGACTTTTATTATGAGTCCTTCAAACTTCCACTGACCCCCACAGATCGAGCTGAGTACCAGCCCAACATGTCGGAGAGTCGGATGGTGTTCTCAGTACCTGCTGCACCGAGCCACACCTCAACTCTTGACCTTAATGTTTTATACATGACAGATTTTAAGTATAGCTTTACAAGGCTTGCTGCATTTTGCTGCGCAGTACAAATTGAAATGTGTACGCTGAGCTGAAAATGTGTAAAAACCTGCTAAAATCATTGGCTGACTGGATGGTTTGAAACGCACCAAAGCTTTATTTAGGAAGCAGCTGCCAGGGAACTTCTGTTGACCAGCTGTGTTTCTCTGGCTCAGATTCACTGCAACACACACACACACACACACACACACACACACACACACACACACACACACACACACACACACACACACACACACACACACACACACACACACACACACACACACACACACACACACACACACACACACACACACACACACACACACACACACACACACACACAGTCTCTTGCTGGTTCACACACACACACACACACACACACACACACACACACACACAGTCTCTTGCTGGTTCAGCACAGCAAGATGCAACCCATCATCAATCACACACACACACACACACACACACACACACACACACACACACACACACACACACACACACACACACACACACACACACACACACACACACACACACACACACACACACACACACACACACACACACACACACACACACACACACACACACACTCTTGACAACTGTGTCACCAGGCCAAGAGAGGGAAGCAGGTGGTGGGCAGACTGTGTGCCTGTGTGTGTGTGTGTGTGTGTGTGTGTGTGTGTGTGTGTGTGTGTGTGTGTGTGTGTGTGTGTGTGTGTGTGTGTGTGTGTGTGTGTGTGTGTGTGTGTGTGTGTGTGTGTGTGTGTGTGTGTGTGTGTGTGGTGTGTGTGTGTGTGTGTGTGTGTGTGTGTGTGTGTGTGTGTGTGTGTGTGTGTGTGTGTGTGTGTGTGTGTGTGTGTGTGTGTGTGTGTGTGTGTGTGTGTGGCTGAGTCTGAAGCAGAGTGTATCAAGTGAGGAAGAGTCGGCGAGAGACTCCAACTCTGAAGAATGACAACTGCAGAAGAAGATAGTTTAGTTTTAGTCACAATTTATTTCAAAGATTTCAATAATAACAATTAAGAGTTGGTCATATTTATTGCGTCACGTCTCGTCTCGTCTTGTCCTATTCCTATTTTTCGTTCATTCTCTTTGGTTCATGTCTCTTCCTGTTTTTTCTTATACTATACTACTATAATACTTGACTCTGATTTTTGGAACTCGTCTGTGTGCTGCTGTTTTTGCCTCAGTAAAGAGTCTGATCTCCTGTCTCTGAGTCGTTCATTTGAGTAATACCAATACACCATAATAAGGACATGACAGGTTGTACACATCCCTCCACGGTGCATTAGGCCGGCGGGCCGACTTGGTCTTAGTGGAACCTGCAGGAACCACATTTCTGAGGTCGTATTCACAAGAAAAAATGTGAATAAATCTCTCAGAAAGGTGACGTTTTCTAAAAATATCCCGTGGAAGTTAAGAGTCGATCCTTGTAAAGATAAAAGGTATTTATTAAACATCGTAATCCTTCAGAGAGCTCCTAGTGAGAAAACCTGTTAGGAGCAGGGAGGAGGACTTTTAAGAATTTCTCAAGGAGAGGAGAAAATTGTGGAAGTACAGCGAGGTCGGAGAAATATTCTTCAGACGCTGGACGACGGCACGTTAATGAAACTCTACAGATCATATCTGCAGGAGGATGTTTGTGGTCGATACCTTGAGACGCTCACTTCTGACACTCAACACAACAACAGCTTAAAGGAAAGTGATCGCAGATCAAAGATATTTAACTGGAAAAATGACTCTGGTCTGTCGCAACCTTCATCAGCAGTGATCACACAAACAAAAACACCTTCACAGCCTCGTACCGGCACGCAGTTAATTTGATTTCCACTGTCCTTTCTGTGCCCTTTATCACAAGGAGTGTGTTTGTTTTGGATCAACCAATTACATCTTTTAAAAAGGATGTGTCACCTAGCAACAGGGTCGAGGACACCTCCTCACTAAGATCGGGGATTCTGTCCTTTCTTTGCTCAGAGTCGCTCTGAGAAGTTTTCTAAATCACTCCTGAGCTGAGACTCCTTGTTAAAAACATTTTTAAGCGAAGTTAAGAGAATTCTAAAAATCGTTGTGAATATGAGCCCTCGTCGTTTATGGTTGTACACTTTAGATTCTCTGTAAATTTTCACCTTAGCTGATTACTGCAACAATCTTGAGTTTATTATCAACAAAGAGATCTTCTGTTGCACACACACACATGCAGCTTGTCTCGCTGCAGAAAAGCAAGTCTGAATTATTACATTACATTTAATTTAGCTGACGCTTTTATCCAAAGCGACTTACAATAAGATCATTTCAACCATGAGGGTACAAAACCAGAACAACAAGAAACAAGAAACATTTCTTCCAGAAAGCCAAACTACAAAGTTCTATCAGTAAGTTCCATTTTAAGATACTAAAGTTCTCCTGTTCAAGGTAAAGGAGGAGGAGGTGTGTTTTTAGTTTGCGTTGGAAGATGTAGAGTTTCTGCTGTCCTGATGTCGTTGGGGAGCTCATTCCACCATTTAGAGAGTTAGAAAGAATGACTTTGATTCCTTCCTCTGATTCCACATAAATAATGTGGTTCACCTCGCGTCCATTTAATCCTTTCAAACACCCAGAAAAGTTTTCTCAGACGTAGTCACAGTTCTATTAGAGACAATAACAGCCTTCAATGAGATTCAGTTAATGAGTGAGGTCTTTATGTGACTGTTGTTGTTTTTTTTTTTTTTTTTTGCATTGTTAATGATTATTATTTTAGTTAACACCTTTCTATTGAACAGCTGTTCTTCTTTTGCTGTGTGTGTGTGTGTGTGTGTGTGTGTGTGTGTGTGTGTGTGTGTGTGTGTGTGTGTGTGTGTGTGTGTGTGTGTGTGTGTGTGTGTGTGTGTGTGTGTGTGTGTGTGTGTGTGTTTCCGTCTGTCTGCAGAGAGAGAGTGAGCCGTGTGGGTCAGCGAGTCTGACTGACACCTTGTAGCTGCTTGTATTGTTCTGCTTGTTTAGTCTGTTTTTATTGTCTTTTGTAATTAACAGCAGATTTTTGATCACACACAGGTAGACAGGTGGACGTGTGCAGCGTCTCTGCCCGGTTGTTCTTTTCTGCCTTTAATGAGCCGGAGACGGTGGTTTATTATCGTCTGTGTTGTTTCTGCATCTCACACGTTTCTAATGAACAGCTGCTCTACAGTACGTACAGCCAGCGTGCACACACACACACACACACACACACACACACACACACACACACACACACACACACACACACACACACACACACACACACACACACACACACACACACACACACACACACACACACACCTCCATTTCTTCCATTCATTTTAAAGTACCATAAATATTCCATCAAAGTGGGCTCTCTCTAATACATCTATTCTCATACATGTTAGTTAGACTGAAGAAACGCTCACCAACGTCACCTCCCTCCTCTTCCTCATCTTCATCATCTTCACTAGCCCCTCTTTCAATCTAAAATGTTCCTCTTAATATTGTAAATTACATTTTAAAATTGCACAGAAAACACTTTACAACACGGTACACTAAGATGTTATTACTGAGGAGTGAATAAATCAGGAATGACTTCATTGAGCTCCTGAATCACTCTCGACTGATGAAAACACAGTAGATAATGGCAAATAATGGCAGAACAGAGATATTTCATTATAGAAAGGTAATGATTACTTCATAAATACCTGAGAATAACAATCATATTTATATGGGATTTATATGGCAAGCAGCAGTGACGTCACCTGTCACGACCGTTATGAAGCCTGGAGTTTGGAGTGGTTTGGAACAGGAAGTGACCATATTTGGATGAGCTGCATTGGATCTGACTGATCTGATTGGAAACCTGATGCTACTACATCCCGCCCACCGATAGATGTAACCTGACAGGAACTGTCAATCAAACAGACACGCTCCCCCCAAAAACAAGGCTTTTTGAGGATTATTTTCTAATTAATGATCAGATTATTTTCAGATGGACCTCCAGAACATTAATCTGGAAGAGTGAATTTAGTGAATGATGTAAAGAAAACTTTATTGACTGAGAATTTGATGAGAGAAGTTAAATGGGAGTCTATGGTGACCGGTGCTTTTTGGAGTCAACCTCTAGTGGCACTTGGTGGTATTGCAGTTTAAGGCACTTCTGCATTGGCCTCATTTTTCGAAGCCAGAAGCCTAGAACACTTTAATATACTGTCTATGGATCTGAGTATGATGCCCGTTCAAGCTTCAATGGCTGCAGGTGCACACTGACACTACAGTGTAAGAGTGTATTCATCTTTGGGAAGTTAAGATTCTTGTGACGCAACCTACTAATAAATCTGAATTTTATGTTTTCCAGAAAATAAATCCCAGCTACAATCATCTGTAAGCATCTATGTGCTAACATTTTTAGATGTAATCCCTCCACTTCAGTATGTTCGAAACCTCCAGTGATTCTGCATGTTGGGACCAAACACCAAACTCATGCAAGATGGTTCAGGAAGAGCTTTCATTTTACTTTGGAGATACATTAAATGGGCATTTTGGGCTAATTTTACAGGAATTTTGAGAGGTTGAAATAGTTTTATAAATCCTAATGAGCTTCCTGTCACAATCATGAAGTAATCAGGGACTATCTAGTAACTATGATGTGACACTTTACGTGGGATGGGACTGAAACAGTAACATTAATAATTAGGTAAATCGTAAATAAAAAAGGCTCTATAATTTAAAAGTGGTTCAGATTTTAATTTACAGATATTTATGAACTAATCATAATCTCATCAAGTTCTCATGAACAGTTTCAGTGTGTCTTCTAGTAGCTCATCATTATCTACTGTTATAAATTCAGAGTTATTCAGGTCTGATTTTCATTTATTATCAGGTTGTTTGTTCCTCACATTTTTTATATTCATATTTTATTACCATATTGTACAATATACTTCATGCTCGTGCTCCAAAATAACATTTAGTATAAAGTTACAAAGTGTGAGAAGCCTGTAACCATGACAACACAGGCCATCTAAATTTAAAGTACAAGTGGTCATCAATTTTATTGTGTAATAAAACAGTTGTATAAGCAGATTGTTCTGTAAAGTTTGCACTGTTTTACTGCACTTATATTCTGTCCTTATTATTTATGTAAATATCACAAACATCTCCCATCATGCCACAGTCTGACCTCCACTAAGCACAGCTTCTAACGGTGTCAGACGGGGTTAACTTCAGGGCAGCTGTATGGAGCAGACCTCAGTCATTAATGAAGTGGGAACCACAGCATCCCAGTTTGACAGAGAACACTTTGTCACTTGACTAATTGAGTCTTAATTCACCCAAAATGAAGAAATAATTAAGTGCACAACAATGTCAGTCACCTCCTCTCCTCCCGTTCCCTCTGTGGTCTCGTTAGGAGGCGGGAGAGAGTGACAGACAGGAAGTCAGATTGTAAAGGTGTCATTGTGTCACCTCATCTCTTCTGTTTCCCATTTTAATTAACAGATCGTTTCTGGATTGTGTTGTCAGGACTGATTTCCCAGCACGTGGTCCAAACTGCTCTTTCCAGGCTGATGTTCAAAGACGAGTTCGACGCGACGATCTCGGTTTTCATATTGATGACTTCACAGAGAGTTCAGCTGCCTGGACACAGAGACCTGGACGGAGACCTGCTGCACCTGTACCTGTCAGTTCAGGATACTACGTCACTGCTCGGAGCTGTCACTGTCAGGTGTCGCACCATTTTAGTGAAAAAACGACACATCAGACAGCCAAATCAGAATTAAGTGTTGTGTTCCAGATGTTGTACTTGTGTTCCAGATGTTGTACTTGTGTTCCAGATGTTGTACTTGTGTACTAACTCTCACTATCACATCAGTGTGTTCTCTCTGTCAGTACAGAAACATCAGAACACTACAAGTACCAGGATGATGCACTCCAAAAAAGAAGTGTGAAACTCTGGACACTTTCCACCCTAAACAGGTGCCATCTTGGCTCTGTAGAGGAAGGGGCGGGCCACCGACTTAAAGGATTTTCAAATTAAAAGCAATCACGCTGCTGCAGATGGACAGAATAATCAGTGTGTTTATTGAGTGTTAAACAGAGAACACAAAAACACGTTGATTTCTGGGTAAAATAATTAAAGCTGCAGATGTTTTGGAGGGTGATGTGTTCACATGATGAGGTTATTTCCGGTCAGTGCAGAACAGACGTGTGAAACAACATTACTCTGTCAAAACCCCTGTACTACACAAGTAAGAGCACTATTTGTTAGTGTACTGAGGTAAGTATGTCACTAAGGACACAGCAAAGCAGCTAAATCTGATTTACTTCACCAGATGTATAAACTGGATCAAGTAGTTTATTGAAACAGTTTATTAGAAGAAGAATAAATCAGATTCTGTTAGTGTCTTTCTGTTGTACTCGACAGTGTCCTTTTCCGGTATTTCCAGTATTTCCAGACTTTGCCTCTCTCTCTGAACACATCATCACATCTTGACTGCATCCCACGTCGATCACTGCTTCCATTCTCACTGGTATTCCCAATAAACTTCTCCGCCGCCAAATCATTCAAAACTTGGCTGCTCGGATCATCACGCGCACAAAGTGCAAAAAACACATCACCCCTCTCCTCTTCCTCTCCTCCTCCTCTCCTCCTCTCCTCTTCCTCTCCTCTCGTCCTCTCCTCTTCCTCCTCTCCTCCTCCTCCTCGTTCAACAAAGACAGTTTACCTTCGAAACCCTCTATAATCTCACAAAGCTCTCAGGCCTTCTCCACCCTCACACCCCACCCCGAGCTTCTTCATCCTCCTCAGCTGCTCTGGTCTTTCTCTGGTTTCAGATTGAGCACAATGAGTATCGCAACATTTGTCAGCTGGACTCTATTGCACAGCTCCAAACACATTTTAGTTCAGTGAATTAGTTGTGTTATTATGCTTTGATATTTTTTAAGATGTTGTTGGGTGTTTTGAAAAGGCATCAACAAATTAAATATGTTATTATTAATATTATAATCATGCTTTTTTGATATAACGTACTCCTTTGACAAGTGATTTAAAAACATCGAACTGACAAAATAATCAATGTGAAGTTATACAATTGTATTATTTATAGAGTGAGAAACTGTGACTGGATGAGTAATCGTTCATAGAACCTGATGAAGAGAGACAGAAAAGTACACAGCAAATTAAACTTCCTGACTTACTTTTATAACACTCAGTCAAATGAATGAATGAATTTGAGTCAAATCTCAAATAAGTACAACCTTGGTCTTACGTGTCAGTTTTGGAAATAAATTCTTGTCTGCATTTTGCATAATCACCATCCAAGTGTGACAAATGTAGAGGTGAACTTTTTCAATTGATATAATTTGTGTTTTTCTAATTATGAGAATGGCAATTTCAGTATGTCAGTATGCCTTAATACAGCCTACCGTTTTCATTAATTTGCAGTTTCAAAGAGGATCAGTGTTTTTCTCTGTTCAAATGTATTGAAAAAGACAGTTTTTATGGGATTAAGTTTTTAATCCAGAAGTGTATCTCCAGTAACTCAGAAAAAGGCTATCTTTCTTAACTAAATTACTCTAAAATAATTTGTATTACATCTTTTGGTTCTCTCACGGAAGTCCGTTTTAAAACCTCTGAAGTGGCGC